>NC_087206.1:99571169-99586169 GCF_015104395.2 Macrobrachium nipponense | reverse complement strand
TCCGAGGTAGAGCGAATTAGATATTACAGGACATTTGTAGCTCATATATATACATATATATATATATATATATATATATTCTCTCTCTCTCTCTCTCTCTCTCTCTCTCTCTCTCTCTCTCTCTCTATATATATATATATATATATATATATATATATATATATATATATATATATATATATATATATATATATATATATATGAGTTCGCGTATATTCACAAATGTGTGAATGCTCTTGTATGTATTCGTATGTTTTCATGTGAGCATATTCAGATATCTGCCCGTAAATAACATTACGACGGACGGCTGCCTCTTGCAAAATGTATTCCAAGGCTTGCTTTGCATTCAGGGCACAAGTCGTGATTGCATGCAACGATAGGTAAAATACAAAGGGAGGATTGTGGCATAGGTAATTGCTATGTGCCATTATGCACCTGCAATGGCAGTCCAGCCATGCATGCGAATTTGAATTTCTATCTCTTGGCCGGGAGAAGTCTGTTGTGTTGGGCGTCATTGTATGCGATTTGCTTTCGAATTCCCGGTGCCTCGAAAATCCCCTCCAATATTTTCCGGTTCTGTGTGAATTGCAGGAAGACATTTTATATTACGGTCGTGCCTGGCTAGAATTTCTCCTTTGCTTTCCATTGAAATAGTATTATGGGAACTATTTTATTATTGTTATCTTTGCACATAGACTTTCAGGGGGAAAATGTTGTCATCTGTTTAGAAACCAGCATGTCCAATATGAGGAATGACACTGAGAAAGTAGAATAAGATAAGTGTAAAATAGAGATGAAGTTAATTGTATTGATGTAGATGGAGAGATGATCGGTCATCTCGTTGATATCTGGTGTGGAAAAAGCTTCCACTAACAAAGACCTTCATTTATGAATGCGAATGAGAACGAAATGAACGTAAAAAAATGAAGTGATTGAGTTGATTAACTTGATTTTCTCTTCGCCAGAGAATTGTTCCCTTTCTTAAGGTCTCTAATCCCGAACGGGCGTTATGATGGAAGCATTATGTATCTGGGCAAAGCTTCGCGATTCTAGCGATTCGGTGAAAATGAAAAATTCGTTACGCGTAAAGTTAGAGATAAGTTCCCGAAATGATTGATAAAAATCTGAAAGAAAGGAGAAATAAAATCCTGGCCTCATATCCGGTTTTGGATCATCTCAACCTCTATTCATGACTCCCTTGGTTGGTGATGCACCCTCCCCGAAATCTAATTAGGATCCATGAATGACGTTTAGAGGTACCTCGTGGACAGATGTACAGAGGAACATACGGGTGAATGCATGCCATAACCTCCTCCCAGTTCCGTCATGGGATTTATTTAACTGAAGAAATGCTTTATTTGAAACAGGTTACATCGTGAGGGCTTTCGTTGACTATTAGATGACGTTGTCTTTCCACTAGAACTGTACTTGCTCTGTCAACTGAACATCTCTTTGCAGATAATTTCTTGTAGAAAGTGATGGCAGGGGGTAATTCGCTCTTTCAGTTCTAAACTTCACCGCAGTGGCTATTCAGCAAGTTGAATAGATCGCCTCCCTCAATGTAGCAGATGAACCATGTAAGATAACCAGGGCTCATTTAGTAACTCTCTCTTACACTTATGAGTTGGACCGTCTTGAAAGTCGAGAAGTTAGGCAACTATTTCTATAGCTGTATTACTTTCTGTTTCCTTTATTCTGCTGTATGTGGAGGGCGATGCTGTCACTGTTTTGGGTCATGATGTTGTAACCGGCTTCCGCTTTTCATCTCTCTCTCTCTCTCTCTCTCTCTCTCTCTCTCTCTCTCTCTCTCTCTCTCTCTCTCTCTCGGGAAGATGCTAGGAGATATAAAAGTTCCGATTCCTCTCAGCTTTTCGTATTCATCGAGTCGAAGAGTTGTGATGCAGGCGCTTCTGGGCGAATGACTACAGATATTTGATTTTATGGTTGTGCGTCGATAAAGCCTCTCTCTCTGGAGGCCTTTAAAGTCCTCCACTGAATCACGATGGACTAAAGATACGCAGACGAATAGGAACGAAAGAATCGTAGAAAGGAATATCTACGAATTTATCGATGTTTAGCTTGGAAGGAATTAATCATATTGGATGTCTCATATTCACGAAAAAGAGACCTCTCGATTTCTGTCTTCCTACTTTCTTTGTATTAAGATCGTATAGGTACAAAAGATACTCTCTCTCTCTCTCTCTCTCTCTCTCTCTCTCTCTCTCGTGAGAAACAGATATTGGAATTTCTCTCTCACTTTCGAAATAACAAAGCGCAAAAGGCATCTCTTCTTATTCTGTCCTCTTAGGAGTCAACACAAATGCTCTCTCTCTCTCTCTCTCTCTCTCTCTCTCCTCTCTCTCTCTCTCTCTGCAGCACGGGTAGTCAACGAAACTGAGACTCAAAGTCGACTCCATGCTTTGTGTTTCGCCGCCAAAAATAGGTTCGGCTGTTGCCTGTGGCTCCCTCCTCCACTTTTCGACGTCTCGTTGTTTTGGGGGGAGGCTCCCTTTAGACTTCGGACGGAATCATTTCCGAACGGCTGTGGAGGGTCTTTTAATAACCGGTGAAAATAGTCCTTTGCTGCCGTAACAGAGAGAGAGAGAGAGAGAGAGAGAGAGAGAGAGAGAGAGAGAGAGAGAGAGAGAGAGAATGACTGCGCTCAGCTTCAGTGGGAGAGAGTTATGCACTCAACCCTTGCACTGTTAAAAGTACTTAATTGTACGTGTCATCTTCGACGCCGATTCTATTCATGCAGTTAAGTACGGTCGTAAGATACTTGTATTTACTATGCTTATGTAACTGGGAATTCTTAACCTTTAACGTAATGAGCACAGATGTAGTTTGACTACCCTTGACGCGTTTGGCTTTTCATCATGATCTGCGCCATAGATAACAAAATAATAGTTTTATCATATACTTAAATCTAATTACGGTGTAAATGGCGAGTTTTTATTCATATATGTATGTGCTTACAGATTTGTTGGCTCCTCTCTCTGTTTTGCCTATGGGAATTCTGCGGTTTCGAAGCTTTAAGTTTTACTCGACTGTCTTCATTAATAATATAATAAAAAAAGAGAATAATATTGATAATGATGGTGCAGTATGTCCGACATAATAATTCAAACGTACGTGGGCTGATTGATCAAACTGATTTTACGCGATAATATCTCTTGTGATTAGATTAAAACGATTTTTTTTTTTTGGAAAATAATGATGGAACCAAAGGTGAATTAGTTATTTAAGCCTCTGGACCATGATGTAATTATTGTTCGTTTGTAGGATTTGACGCTGCACGTACGGCAACAAAAACATTGATAGTGGCAGTCATTGTAGTAGTCTTTGTAGTAGTAGTAGTAGTAGTAGTAGTAGTAGTGGCAATGATGATAATGATATTGATGGTGGTGATGAACGTATAAAGGACAGTCACTCAGAAATGAAATGGTCCATAAAGTTTTAAGTACTTTAGATGTGTTGAGAAATAACGAAGCTCTTGGGCTTTTCGGAAACTCACGTTTCCTTTTTCAGGGAGAATGGAATGAACTAAGGCCCCGTCCACACGGTCGAGTTTTGGTCGACGAACTTTGTCCGATATGACGTCAGAAGCGGAGAAACAGCGGGAAAAGTCAGAACTTTACCGCAGTTTCTCCGCTTCTGACGTCACATCGAACAAAGTTCGTCGAGCAAAGCTCGGCCGTGTGGACGGGGCCTTTCAGTGAAGAATAAGTATAATTTGTTTGCCGGGTAAACCATCCCACAATTAGTGGTTTTCTCGTGTGATTCAAAAGCCACACATTATAATCATGGTTTTCTTTGGCTGGAATAGGAAGGGTTATCTGTAATTTGCGAGGAGATATTGCAGGATGGTGTCTCTGGCTGTTAGGTTTAGGTGTCTAAGCCGTTCTGGAATACGTCCGAGTTAGAGAGTAATAGTACAGTTTAATCTTGAGTACCTGCCTCTCCAGAGCTTGCCGTATATACAAATTTGTATATAATAGTTAGTGGGAGGACGGTAACCGGGCGGTGAGGCCGGTTGCCACGGCCCCAGACGATGTGACTGTACTCTAGAGTAACAGTTATCTAACACCGGTGTTTTTTTTTTCTTCGAGCTAACGCTGAAACTTTTTATTCCTTTTTCTTTTTATTTCCTATGTTGTTGTACCTGTCCCTACTTGTCAGAACGTAAGAATTCACAATTCAATGTTTACCGTAAACTACCAACCGAGCGGTAGTTTTCCTGGATGTAATTTTCACCCCGTATCTTACCATATTCAGCAACGATTTGAAAATGTCTTCTTTTGTCTTGTTAGTTAGGTAGGTAGTCACTGAGTAGGGAAAGACCCTCTCTCCTTCAGCCCTCTTTAACCCCTAATGCTTATAAATTGGACCGGCAGCTGTTAAGCACTTACGTGGGATTCAGCACCGGGGAAAAGTGATTACAGACAACAGGTAGACAGACCAAACTACTGTTTTTTGTAGTAAGGTGTGTTATGTATTGTGTGCATATATTTATGTAATAATATATATATATATATTATATATATATATATATATATATATAATATATATATATATTGTGTGTGTGTGTGTTTTAAAAGCAATATTGGCCTCGAAACTTCTCGATTTCATGATACTTTCTGGCTGTTGTCCCTACCAAGTCTTGGACCCAAATGGAGAAACTTGGACGTCCATGTCAGGGCAGGATTCGAACCTACACACCCGATGTGTCAGAAGGAGGTTTTTTAATTAGTCGACTATTTTGCCCTTTCATTTATGCGCCTGTTTGTGTGTATGTAAACTTTCAGATCACTGAAATACGCGAGGGGGAAGCCCCCCCCGGCCCTCCAAAATGGATATTCAAAGATTCCTAAGTGCTTGATCAGTTTTAACTTGCTAGTGAAATAAAATTTCAGTCGCACCGTTATGAAAGGCTCAATATCCATTAATTTGGCTAATGCCCTTTTCCCACGCTTTATCGTCGTCATTAAAATTAATTTCGAAGGCCCTCCTGATGGACCTCATAGTGCCCATCTGGCGGACCCCACTAATTTGATATTTTCAGTTAATAGTTTCTTTAAATAACGCACTTCATTTTTTAATAATTTTTTGACAAGTGTGAATTAGCTTTGTATCTAATTGTTTGTTTATACACATTTAATTTTTTTTCTGTTCGGGATACATCTAATTTATTAATCTGTTTTCCATCAATTTCAATTTTTGTTGCCTCTTGAGTCCATTGGTTGGTTTTTGCTTCTATAGACATTTGTTTTCTGTGGCTTGTTTCTGCTTCAATCTATCAGATTTTTTTGTCATATTATGTACACGATATTAGTTTTCGTCTTTGGTGATGGAATGTTTAAATGACAGTTCTCTGTTTCATAGCTACATTTTTTGTTCTTGTTTCATCTTTCCTTTTCCTGGAAGCTGTCTGCTCCTCCTCTTCTTCCTCTTCTTCTACTTCTTCTTCTTGATGTCTCCATTAATAAGGCAGTCTGTTATTAGTACATTTGTCCCGCATAACATTTCTTGCATTCGAAGCACTGTATTACGTGGCATCTTTTCTTTTTCCATTGAAACACTTATAGGTTACATATGGCTTGCTATCATGTATTCTTATATTCGTCTTTGGTGATGGAATGTTTAAATGACAGTTCTCTGTTTCATAGCTACATTTTTTGTTCTTGTTTCATCTTTCCTTTTCCTGGAAGCTGTCTGCTCCTCCTCTTCTTCCTCTTCTTCTACTTCTTCTTCTTGATGTCTCCATTAATAAGGCAGTCTGTTATTAGTACATTTGTCCCGCATAACATTTCTTGCATTCGAAGCACTGTATTACGTGGCATCTTTTCTTTTTCCATTGAAACACTTATAGGTTACATATGGCTTGCTATCATGTATTCTTATATTCACCCTTGTCTATGGTTTAATGATTTTTTTTTATGAAATTTTCTATTTCCTTGGTTTTAGATTCAAGTGTAGCAACGAACGTGCTTTTACTCTGAAAAATAACGCTACTTGTGTAATGAAATGCAAAGTAACAAATGTAGGTAGAAGTTACAGATAAATTAAAAAAAGTCAAGTGTTCCAGAATTAAAATCCCATTACACGAATTTATCGGAATGTCACAATGCCAAATAATACCTTAACAAACATAATCTTACCCTTCGGAATCAATGGCTGATCAACTGCTGTACAAATGGTAAAGAAAATATTTCAACACAAAACATTTTGAACTAGATGTCATTTGGTATAATGCATGCCTCAGACATTGGCAACACAACATTCACTCCTATAACTTTACATACGTTTAGTATTATATACGACAGCCCATTGTATAACAGCAGTACTTTATTTCGAGTCGGACAGAGATAAAAAATGTCACATACGCGAAAACGCCTCATTGTTTCTAGTACATAGAAACATAAATGTGCTTTCTTTGCTTTTTCCTGTGCTTATTTTTCCACTTAATGAACTAAATCAAGTGCTGATGCCTAGGCATGTTCAATTGATAGACAGTAGATGGCTTGGAAGACAACTACTTCCTTTCCAACATTCGCCTATGTAAGTTATGAAAACTTAAAATAAAACGTATGAAAACTTAAAGTTTGTGCTTAAAGAATTTTGGACAGCAGAAACAACCCCCACATTATTCAGATCTGTTATGCAGCAGTGATTATACCAAAATCTTTGTCTTTAAATACATCTTTATTAGATTTTTCTTTATCTGTTTTTGGTGCTAGAATGGTTATAAAGAAATCCTTTGAGAGAGAGAGAGAGAGAGAGAGAGAGAGAGAGAGAGAGAGAGAGAGAGAGAGAGAGAGAGAGGAACTCCCAGAGACAGAGAACGGTCGTTAGAATTCCTGACTGTATTTCTGGACAACTAGGCAAGCGACTAACGATCTTGTATCCACAGCATTTCACACCGAAGTAGCGCCTTCCTTAATGGCGCTCTTTCACGTGCATGACGTCACTGGGAAAATTTATAAAACGGCGCTTATTTTCTGTGTTGTCGCTTTTATTTCTGATGGAAAGTATTGGTATTATGTAGTAGGTATTATTTAGTTTTATCATCAGTAGAGAAAAAATACATAGCTTTACTGTTCTAAAATGCTTTCTTCCTTCATTTGACTTTTAATCGTCTTTCAACGCTTTTGATACGATTTTATTAATTCAACACTTTTGATACGATTTTATTAATATTGTTTTTTCATATTTTAGATTAAATTGTTGGCGTGATTGGTGATATCATTCTATAAGGAAATTGACGTCCTTTGTACACTTGGGAAGAATTATTCCTTTGCTGATGAACGAAACTTATTGGAAAGCTTCTAGTCATTTTTGGCCGGTGGCGCACAGACAGGAAATAGCATGCCTGTATAAATGACACTGAAACATTAGAGGGTTATTTTCTTGGCCTCTCTCTCTCTCTCTCTCTCTCTCTCTCTCTCTCTCTCTCTCTGAAAATCATTAGATGTTAGGGAAATACGATTTAGAGTTAGTTATCTTGAAGAGGTAACTGTACTCAGCTTTGAATAAATTCTCCGAAATCCAATCGGCAGGAGAGAGAGAAACATTTTCTCTGTTCAAATTATTCTCTCAATTATTCAAATATTCCTTTCAAGTTTTTATTGATTATTCTTTTTGTTCATCTAATTTGTTTACACTTTCTGGAAGTCGTCAGTGTTTTTGACAAAGATACTCGCCTGTCTGAGTAATAATCAGAAGTAAAACGAAAATTATAGAATAAATAAGGTAAGACTACAACAACCTCTATCATATAAAAAAAAGCATAATGTGTCATCGTAAAGTAACATTAGGAAAAATGGTCAAATGACAATGAACTCACCTTGAATGCTCCAGAGAATTAGAATCACGAGACCCGTCGTAATTCACCCCGTTGATGTACAACGTAACGTAGACCTGATTCCAAACCTCACGTCGTCATAATCTTATTCTATTACGGAATCTCTCTTAGGTATACATGAGGATTATGGTGGGTATATCGTATAAAGCTAATACCATATGAAACAATTCTTTCTTTAATGTCGACCAACCAACATTGGTTTTGTCCAGATTTTTAAAATAATTGGCAGCTGGATGAAGATTCTGCAAGTGCAAAGGGAAAAAATGTATAATATACAGATAATTACTCACAACTTTCCTCTCCCTCCGCATTTGTGTACAGTAGGTACACAGCGCCTCAGAGGCGTGATCGGTATGGTCTTGACCTGCCACCGATTCTCGGGCTTTCCATTGAGGTGTTAGAGATGTGTATTTTTGGTGATAGCAGTTCACTCTCGACGTGGTTCGGAAGTCACGTAAAGCCGTTGGCCCCGTTGCTGAATAACCACTGGTTCCATGCAACGTAAAAACACCAAACAAACAAACAAACATAGTAGGTACACGAGTGGACTTTTGCCAAGAAAGAGGGGGCAATAATTTGAGATGGATTCGTACGCGAATCGTATATGTCGTTCAAGTGATCACTCGAGGAGGGATAGCTTTCTTTAGCTAATTTCTGAAAAACAAGTACCAAGATCTTGAGGAAAAGTTAAGTACATCTCAGTTTTACCAGACCACTGAGCTGATTAACAGCTCTCCTAGGGCTGGCCCGAAGGATTAGATATATTTACGGGGCTAGGAACCACTTGTTCACCTAGCAACGGGACCTACAGCTTATTGTGGGATCGAGAAATGAATTTTTATCACCAGAAATAAATTCCTCTGATTCCGCGTTGGCAGAGCCGGGAATCGAACCTCGGACCACCGGATTGCCAGCCGAGCGCGAAAACCACTCGTCCAGCGAGGAACTAAGAACTTGAGGAAAAATGTAGTTCGTGTGTCGCATAAAACTCGCTGAACTTGCAAGATTCGTTGCGGATCCGAGCATCCAACTGGCTCTGATGTGCAATAAATTTCTTCGGCGTTGGCGGTGATATACGCTCTGAGTACGTTCTAGTTTTTTAAAGTCTGAACGTTTCCTTGTAAGGAATCGATATCAGGAACGGTTTGCACCTTCTCTCTCTCTCTCTCTCTCTCTCTCTCTCTCTCTCTCTCTCTCTCTCTCTCTCTCCAACTGAGGGACAAGCTTTCGATTCCCGAACCGGACGGGAAGGAGAAGAGAACGCATTCCCTAAAGAGTTCTGTTGAACCAGACATTGTATTGGGGTTGTTAGTTGACTGTTATGGGTCGCATCTGGTGAGAGAGAGAGAGAGAGAGAGAGAGAGATTCCAAAGATGAGTGTTCATTACTCCGTCAAAATGTACTATACCATTAAAAACATATAATCCTCACTTGTCTGGGGTGATACCATTCATAAGATCCCCTCGCCCCGCCTCTCTCAAAAATGCATTGAATTATATTCATTCATAAGAAACGCCCGGCCTAAGTTTGTGAAATATTGTAAAGCAATGTATGTGCAGTGAGGCCATTCGTACAAGAGTATATTGTCTCAAAGATGAGAATTTAAGGACTTGAAAATCATATTCTTTATTGTTATTCAATTACAAAAAGCAATATTATTAGCTAATTTACAGTACGTCTTCATTTTTTATTGATATGTAAAATATTTATCAATTGTTTGTACTTTGATAGTTTAAAGCAAGAAATGTTGTAACTTTGTGTCATTGACAGTAACAGTTCATTTGAGACATGACTGATACAGGGGAAATTAACGTATTATTTTTAGAGCGGGACATTCTGAATTACATCGAATTATTTCATCTTTTGATGGTTAAAGCCGCTTTTTTTTTTTTTAAATAGTAATGTGTGCAAGCGTGTTCCGAAACCTCCAGAAATGTGGACCTTACCCAGATTCCAAGAACGGCGTAGCTGGGTCGTTACTGCGAATAATTGAAATGTCAGTTTGTCGAGCCAAAACGTCAAGGGTTGAGCTCAGTTGATTTTCGTGTTGCGGGAAAGGATCAGAATTTGCTATTCCCCTCACAGTGGCCTCGGTGTGGGCGAGTTCAGCTTCTCTTTTATGAAGCGTAGAGTTGGGCATCCTTGTATTAGTTGCATTCTTAGCAGGGATAGTTTTCTTGACAATCAGTCAATGCAAATGAATTATGATTGTCTTTGTTTGAGCATAGGACGATGATTAGGGAATACAGACATTTTTTTCCCCGATACCTGCGTATGAAGATGAACAACTTGGAGCGTTTAATGCATCCAAAAGCTGTGGAGACGTTGTAGTTGAAACATTTCCACTAGATTATTTTTAGTGACGTGAAAAATATATATGATGGAAATGTTGAGAACCTTCTGTAGGCTCTTGGTGTGATTCTTTTCGAGTTTTGGGGACAGTTGAAGTTCCTGGGCAGACAGTTAGAAAATGTGATTTTCATTTATTCATTTTGTTATTTTAGGTTTGAAATTCTGTATATGTACTGTTTAGACGTATTCCATTTCTCATTTCTGTAATAAAGATCCTGATATGGGGTACAATGGTGGTCACCATTGATGTTTGTGTTTCATTTTTAATCGATATCTTTTTCTTTATTAGAATTGTTGGATCTCATTCTTTTATAAGTCAAGTCGGATGTTTGATGATTGCAGTATTTGCTCATCATTTGCATGATTTCGGGATCTTTGATGAAACTTTACCGTAGGTCGTATATTGAGATTCACTGCCAGAAGCGAGCATCTGCTACGTCTGAAAACCGCTCCTATACTTCGGTTAAATCATGTTAATGGATGGGGTCTATTTATTGTTTTCAGGAGAAGCCTAATAACTTAATTTACTGGACACGCTCCCTAGTTTTCCTGTTGTTGTTGTGTTGTCCAAATTTAATTTGTTGAAATTTGATGTATTCTATCAGACAATTAGGTGATTATATATAATATATTATATATATATATATATATATATATATATATATATATATATATATATATATATATATATATATATATGTGTGTGTGTGTGTGTGTGTGTGTGTGTATTATTTATTTCTAAGTATATGGTTTATTATTTGTTTTCTCCCAAATTCTAACTTCTCGTTCAAGACAAGTCGTCTTCCAAAACAAGGTTTAATATTTGCAAAAAGTTAATGTCATTTCCTTTTATTTTCTTTGTAGCAGTTGCTCTCCTTTAAAACATTGTGAGTTTGCAATTTTATATTCGTCTGCCCTGAGAATTGTTTTTGTGAAATGATGGTATTTCTATTATGAGCGAAACTATGTTTTATGTCGCTTTTTACTTGGTTCATAATCATTGCTGATACTCGAATTATAATAATTCCCATCACAACTAAGAGTCGAATTATAACAATTCCCATCACAACTAAGAGTCGAATTATAACAATTTCCATCACAACTAAGAGTCGAATTATAACAATTTCCATCACAACTAAGAGCACAGTATAGTGTAAACGGTGTGTTTTGCTTATAGTTTATTGCTTTTTTGATAGAATTCAGTGATATATTTGGCTAAAACTCAAGTGATGGTTGCGCCAAGTCGTGGTAGGTATGTCAATAATTCAATGAAAATTTCTGCTTGTCCGTAATATTTTCTGCTTGCCAGTAAGTAATGATTCTTTACCAGTTCGGTAATAATTATGCTGAAATTGTAGACTGAAGTTCGTGACAATTTTTTTTTAAAGTTTGGTGATATTTGCCAAGTCAAGGATAGTTGTTTGCAAAGAGTTAAACATTCTACAACTATCCAGTTCTAAGTGACTTTAGGAAATAGGTTATTTTCATTCTTGAAATACAATGTTAGTTTATAAAATAGTGATAATTGTACTCATAATTGATAAATTTTACTCGGCAGGATCATTTTTGCTAAGCTAAATATAATTTTCTTTATTAACTGATGATTGTTGCTCTGCCGGTTCTTCCGTGAGATCATTTTGGCTCAAGAAATCTGATATTGAATGCAAACATTTTGTATATTTACTTCAGTTTCTGTATATCTACGTCATTTTCGAAGTCAGTTCTCCGATTGCCCAGAGGTAATGATATGAATAATTTACACATTTTTCCTCAAATATGTGTGTGAGTGTATTGCAAATTGTCAACTCTCCCCTCTGCATCTCTCTCTTCTCTCTCTCTCTCTCTCTCTCTCTCTCTCTCTCTCTCTCTCTCTCTCTCTCTTTCTGTGTTGGCATTTGTTTTAGTGTTTATGTTTTCTTGTGTCTGCGTGCATATTTGTGTATCAGAATGCCAGCGTGTTTATTTACACTTGCATGGGCACATAAACGTGCCAACGCTCACAGATGTGCAGTATATGTGTATAGTCAGAGTAAGAATACTTGAAAAGAAATCATATTTTCTCCCATTTCTCAGTTACATCAAAACTGGCCATGTATGGTTATGTTCTAAGTTTATTACCAAAATGAAATGCTTAAGGCTTGATTTTATGAGTCCATGAAGGTACGAAACGGCGTTATTTTCAGCACCCGACTTTTCCCTCCCGATGTTTAAAGAATCGTCGAATTGTTTATGTTGGCACCGAAATCCCCGTTCGGTCGCGTTGACCCACGGCTGGTGGGCGTCTTGTTTGGGATGAGGCTCTTGATGGGTTGTAGGCTTCTTAGCCCACTCCTGCACCTTCCCCCAATTTTTTTTTTATTTATTTTTCATTTTTTTTTTTGCAGAAGGAAGGGCCTTTGGGGTTGCCAAGGTTAGAAGAGTTTGTTTCGTTATGTGATTTGGTTCTTCGGGTGTTAGTGAGTGTCTTGCTGGTAGATGAGTTGGGCCAGAGAAAGACTTTAGGCTCCGAAGAGCCACCTTTTGAGAGAGAGAGAGAGAGAGAGAGAGAGAGAGAGAGAGAGAGAGAGAGAGAGAGAGACTCTCTCTGGAGCTATTCTATACCAAGTAGAAATGACCCGCAACTGTAGTCGCTCCTGGGATGACCAACTCTTAGAATACTGTTGATTGGCTGATACTTTGCAGTTTTCATTTGGTTGGCTAGGAATGGATTATTGGGTATTCTTAGGGCTAGAATTTATTTAATCTAAAATTGAGGCTGAGGAATACCTCTGATTGTATGCATATCTCGTAGTAGCCCCATTTTGGTTGGGGATGGAGGGATCTCCGGGTTCCGAAGGTTATTAGAGGTTGTCTTCGTAAGTGGTGACCTAGGAGGACCTCTTGGTTGGTTGTAGGCATCGTAGTTCTTTCTTTGGGAGGTGAAAATTGTAGGTGATATAACTGATGTAATTAGAGAAGGTGTTTATGCAGAATAATTGGTTTTCCTACATATGCCCTAATTCATTGTAACTTCATAAACTGCTTCTCTACCAGAACAACGTAAGATATTTGCTGTCTTCTTATTCTTTGTTTTGCCTACAATAGTTTTGATGCCCAGTGTGCTGTAAGAGTGTTTGTACTCTTAAACTCTCTGATTCACTTTCAGTTGTAATTTGAAAATGATGGACTTTTTCAGACTTTCAGAAAAGGTATTAGTCACCTTTTGTATTCTACAAAGTAATGGTACTGTTTGATAAGGTATTAAAATTCTACCTTGTATACGAGAACTACCAGTTTGCCATTTAGCAGACTTTGAAATTGATGGGATAAAGGCACCATTTCTGATTTGAAGAAAACCGTTTAAACACAAAACTAAAAACTTGAACGGTTTTTATATATACTATATATATATATATATATATATATATATATATATATATATATATTAAATATATATATATATATAAATATATATATAATATAATATCATATACATATACATATACATACATATAATACATCGAGCCACAAATGTCCTGTAATATCTAATTCGCTCTACCTCGGAATTAATATATTTTCATATATGTTAACCGAAGGTGAATTTTTTAGTCGATAAGAAATTTGTCGGCTCACGGGCGCGAACCTTCGAACTCTACATATATGAAAATGTAATAATTCCGAGTTAGAGCGAATTAGATATTAAAGGACATTTGTAGCTCGATGTTTATGTATATGAATCACGGTAATGTGATATGGATATGTCTCATATATATATATATATATATATATATATATATATATATATATATATATATATATATATATATATGTGTGTGTGTGTGTGTGTGTGTGTGTGTGTGTGTGTGTGTGAGTGTGTGTGTGTGTGTGTGAGAGAGAGAGAGAGAGAGAGAGAGATGCGTCCTTGGTAACACTTGCTCTATAACATGCAGGATAAAATCAGCCACTTGATCCAGAATTACAGTCTTTTATTTTGAAGGCGTTAAAAATAGAGGGGAGATATTTGCTTGCCAGATTTCTCAGGTTTAACGACGCATCTTTCAGCCAGAGAGAGGAAAGTCGAGATTCAGTTTCGCAGTTTATGGCTTCACTTAGTCTTGTGGCCAAAAGTTACGACCCGTCGTTTTATACGATTTCCGTAGGCGAAAAGATTTCCCAGAACAGGCTGGGGAAATTGGTTAGCAAACGGAAACCATCGGCAACAATCATACCCGTTAGTCTTATACGGTTAGAAAATACTAAGGAATGCCAACTTCAGTAAGACAATTTAATGCAAGGAAGAGTTGCTTGTCTACCAAAAAAAGCATTAACACTCAAATTGATTTAATAGAAGAAAACGCGCATGAATTATAACCCCACTTGATGACCTCGTTGCATTATCTGTAAATAGCACTCACAGCTAACATTGGACTCGTTTAAAATATCGAAGGTATCAGATCATTAATTAAATCAACACCAGATTCAAAGACTTCAAAATATTGTAATTGTTGAAGCAGACATTGCAACGAAGTGCTTGAAAATTTGCATCTCGCTCATATTTTAGACAATCGTTTCGTAATCAAAGACACTCAGCTGACCACAGAATCATTGCCCGTGATGACGGCGAGACCGAAGAACGTTTTGTCCTAAAACTTGGTATACTAAGTCGCTAAAAAATAAAATCTAGTAGGAATTGTAATCTTTCATCGTGGTTAAATGTTATTTCGTTTTTACTTGGTAAAGTTGAGCCATCAGAAATAACTGTTCGTTGTTGAATTCTTACTGGATAGCAAAAAAATATATTTATTTCT
>NC_087206.1:99553669-99566169 GCF_015104395.2 Macrobrachium nipponense | reverse complement strand
GATATGACTCATGATTGACAGCAAAACTATTTCGGAGAGAGTTTGCCGATTTAAAAGTGAAGATTTTACGAGAGTATTAGGAGTCGGACGGCAGGACAGAGTTGGAAATGATCCCGTAAGAGAAATGACAGGGGTTCTATATGTAGATGTGATAGTGATGAAGATGAGATGGAGTTGACTTTGATACATCATAGGCTGTTACAAACCTTGGGAGAGTAATACGTTATAGTGTCATCTGGCTCCTGTTGGAACCTAATGAGTATGATGACCAACACCGACTCGGATGAGAACTATGAATAGGGAGGCCGGAGATGTGTGGAGATTTGCGGTAGATAAAGACGGATAAGATGGGTATCGGAAGTTGCACATTTGGAGTTGGAGGCGACGATGGTGATGGAACACAGACACAATATATATATATATATATATATATATATATATATATATATATATATATATATATATTATAAAATATAATTTTCCTTATAACTGAATTTATAGAGTTCGTTTTATGCCCAGCCGTTTAATCTGCATTAATTTAGCATTTAAAAAAAAATAAATCCCACGAAAGACTTTCTGAAAGATAGTAAATTTAATATCGAGGATTTTACATGTAAAAGTATGTTATTAGCCTATTCATGGTACCATAGGTGTGGTAATTTTCTAATAGAAGAAAGTTGGTATCGAGGACCGTTGGCGTCTCTGCCATGATAGATGGTTCTCTTGCGGATCTGGACAGCTGGGCTCCAGACGTTCACATTACACCTAGATTAACTGCTTAAGCTGTCCATTTATCAGGGCCTGACGGGAGACAAAGGCTGGAACCTTTTTTTTTTATTTTTCTTTTTTTTATTGTATGGGAAATTATCCCGTATTATTTCCACATTTTCAGTTTGGCAGTTTGGGAAGCCCTAAATTTCTTTTTATTATTATTATTATTATTATTATTATTATTATTATTATTATTATTATTATTATTATTATTATTATTATTATTATTATTATTATTTGGGCACCTGAAAAAAAGACGCGAGTTTGTCATATTTTCCGTGGCTCGATAAAAAAATCAATTCGATTCTCATATTTCAGTTTTTTATAGGTAACACCACAATGATTTTTTTGCCTTCCTATTCCCAGATATTCATATTTTATGCTTGGAATAAAATCTTTTACTCTTATTTCATTAATTCAGTTTTCTAAAGCTCCTGTTATTCTAATTTTTTTCCTTTTTGTAAAATTCGAGATGTTTTTTTTTTTATATTTTCAATATGCATCAGATTTAAAGTTAAATGGGAAACGGACAACAAAATTCATTTTCTTGGTGTTTTTATAATTAGACACATGACAGAATACAAAATTACTGTATACAATAAAACCAACATTCTCACTTTCATACATTCAATACTTTAGTTATCGTGACATTTCTATCAAGATAGGCGTAGCCAGCAATCTATTCTTAAGAGCCTTGCGAATTCGTTCCCCAGATTTCCTGGAAAAGAAATTTGAACGAATTGGTAAGCAGATTTCATCTTTAAAGTACCCTGAGAAAGCGATTCATAAAGCAAACATAATTTTCCACCGACCCCCTCAAGACAAGCCCAGAGAGACACCCAACAATAAAATAAAAATCCCACACCTAGACAGGATTAAGACTGTGACGCAGACTTTCCGAAAATCTAACCCTTTTGCCGTTTCCTACCCAAATACCCTAGCCAAATACCTGATTAACGTCTAACAAAAGCCCTAAAGATACAGGAGTATATGTTATCCCTTGCTTGGATTGTGACCAATCTTATATTGGTTTTACAGGAAAATCACTTCCCCTGAGATTAATACAACATAAAGTCAGTTAGTTCAGGACAACAGAGCTCAGCTATTTTCAACCATATAAATAACCATAACCACAGAATAAACTGGAAATTTGTCACGTATAATTTATATCCGCAAATGTTGGTACAAAACGCAGATGGTAGAGTCACCCTTGATTAAACAAAGACAAGTAATGAGCATGCTAAGGCACCTGGGATTCAGATATCATAGATAAAATCTTCTTCAACCAACGCTTAGGAAGATTAAAGAGAAATTATCAACGGGGTGACTTAGTTAAATGGCTTACCTGTGGATGGATCTCTGGTATAAACACTGCCTTTTCTGTAACTTTTCTCGTTCATTACCTACCTGAAGAGAGAGAAAGCAGTCTCTGGAATATAATAATTACTTTTTATATTTTGGCATTTGTATGGGCTCCTTTTATTGGATGGAATTCTGTAGTAACAAAATTTTTACCACTATATATATATATATATATATATATATATATATATATATATATATATATATATATATATATATACATACATACATAAATACATACACACACACACACACACACACACAACACACATATAATAATATATAATATAATATATATATATATATATCATATATATATATATATATATATATAGATATATATTTCTTAGCGATCGTAGTGGATACTTGTAATAGTTTCTATTGTGGACTTCCTGCTCGAGTCTTTGCTAAGTAGTCATGTAACTTGTTTCTTTCGACGGTAGCCACTCAGAAGTGCACAGATCGTAAGTGCAGGTGTTTGTGAACCCATTGTCACTTGGGGGGGGGGGGGGGGGGGGGGGGGGGGGGGGGGGGGGGGGGGGGGGGGGGGGGAGTATGAGAGTCGATAAACGAGACAGGCAGCGCTCCACAGCATCACACCGGTTAATAGATGTGACGTTGTTGAAGACTCGTTGGACGGCTGCCTCTTCCTAGTGAATCGAGCCTGAACTCTTGAAATATATTCCAATGTTAAACACGTGACTCGGGTCGTAAATCTGCAATGTATTAAGATTTTTAGAGCGCTTGTCTTTTTATCAAGTCTGAGATCCGATTAGGATACTGCTAAGTGTGATGCTGCGTATCAGGTTTATATTGAAAGGGAATTTAGTCTTGGAATTATCTTTTATCATATATTATCGTTCATGTTTATTCATATGGTATCTGAATTTGATTATTTGGCAGCTCTTTCAAAAAGTCACCGAAGTATAAACCTCGACTCCAGTTTATTTAAATATTTATTTGAGCTCTCACTGAAAAGCCAAATCAAACGCCGTAGTGATTTGAAAAGGGTTCGTAGAATTAATCAAAGTTAGATATCAGTCATGATTGCCGACCAAGCGTTAGTTTTCATCATGATATTTTTCTCTTGGAATGTATATTATCTGGTAGTTATTAGCCCCCCTTTAATCTTGTTTATTGCAGATGAGTGAATTTCTATGTTCTTATGGGCTATGCTTCGTATATCTTCACGTGTGTCTAATTTAGTTGAAAAAGAAAAACTCCATGTAGCAGTTTTTGCACGTAAATTATAGGGGCTTGTTAGCAGGGACAGCAAACCTTTTGTTGATTAAGGATCTCATTATTACTGCCAGAGAAGGAGGTCTTCAGAATTTTAATAGATGAAGTACAGTTAAACCATTATGTCGCATAGTCTGGCTTCATTCTAAAGGCTCTCAGAAACGTTATCGTGTTCGTGTTCATCCTGTACATCAACTCAAGCCCAGGCTAAGTGTGTTATTATTATTATTATTATTATTATTATTATTATTATTATTATTATTATTATTATTATTATTAAAAGCAGAACCCAGAGAAGAGAATAGTGAAGTACAGATGGTACTGAGTTGGAGCCCTGTTGGTAAATCTGTTGTTTGAGTGTAGGTCTTATTGATTTTTACTCTTCCTGATTTGTTCTCGTGTTTCTCATATTCCTCTTTGCCTTGTTCTTCCCTTTTCGACTGGAAGCCTTTCAATGAGGGGAAGTGTGCAAGATAATATTGTCATATTCATACTAAGCATAAAATTTAATGTAACGACCGTTGCGTTTTAGAACTTGCATAGGAATATTTATACACGCTTAACTTGAAATGCGAGCTTTTTATTTTAATATTCAACAAGATAACTCTCTTGTCATTCCAGCCTAAGCTTATACTCTTAACACCGTTTGTGTGCTCATTTTGTCCGTGACGGAAAGAATTAAAAAGATACTTGTATAGATACTTTATTCTTATATCATTTTGGATAGGAGCTTGAATTTGCACCGCCCATTCTTTCGACATTTCATTGTGGAGGTCGGAAATTCGCGGGTCAGCTGACTAGATCAGTCAGTCATTCAAACCATTCAGTTTTACGGATGAGGTTATTCAGCTTTTTCTCTCTTTACTGAATGGTTTCATCTGCTGTGATTCAAAAGTATGGTTTGTCACCACTGAAAAAAGGCAAGTCTCATTCTTTTTACTATAAAGAAACGTGTTAGTTAGCAATTATTTTGTACAAACTTAGCCTTGTCAGTTTTTTTATTTTCGTTGACCTAGTGTTGTAACAAATATCTCTATGAGACATTTCTTTTAAGTGAGAAAAGATTGGTTATTGTAACTTAAATATGTAAATTTTATCAAAATTATACGTTCAACCGATATCTCTGTTCCACTCAACCACTTTTTTTAGTTTTTCAAAGATTTCGGACGCGATGAGGAAATTCAAGCTTCTATGTAGACTTCAATTAATAATTCTGTCAGCGACTTCATGGTGTTTAAATCTCCTGAAAAGTTCCGTTAATATTTGGAATCTGTATTCAGGTAAACTATTGGATTCATTGTAGACTTATAAGCTTAAGGTGATTCATATTTTTTCTAGCATCAGTGCAAGCTGACATACCAAGCATTTGGACTGGTAGATATGCATGTACGCAGGGCAAAGTTGACATAATTTTGTTTGCGCCGTAGGTTCTTTCTATTTTCACTCTGCTATTTATTTACGTAGGGTAACGTTAAATCATTCTGTGCAGCTCGAGTCTTCTGAAAACACATTAAAGTCTGACCTTCGACAGACAGGGCTTGGGGTTCGTCAACTATTTATTTTGGATACACTCTGTGTAGACACACAGTCAAAGAGCTACTTAGGTCATTCAAGGATTTGTTTTGTTCCATGTATTCTGTAGTATGAGGTTGTTCTTGTTCCATGTATTCTGTTGTATGAGGTTGTTCTTGTGAGGATTCGTTCAAGAGAGAGAATAAGAGTGGTTTGATTTTTATTGGTGCCAGCCGTCGATTTTCTCGTCCATGGACGGAGGGAAAAAAATCATGGACATTTCTGACTAAAACAGATTGAAAATATTTAAATTTTTTATAATTTCAGTTATTATTGCTGGGTGAAACGTGCTTTCTCGTAGCTTTTATTCCTTTTCACAAGAAACAGACAATAGGTCATGAATTTGCATTGTAAGCACTGCGCAATAGAATGCCTTTGTAAATCCGGAATAGGGAAAAAAAGATTATTGCTTTTGGAATGCTAGTAGTAGTGTCCCATTTTCGCAGACAGCTATGTTTCTGAAGGAGAGAGTTGAGCCCACAGTTTTCCTTGACGTGAGCCCAATTCTTTTCGGTATCCCTGGAGCCTAGGCTTTATAAAGGGCATTTAGTCAACGCCATCTTGAATTCAAGATGGCGTTGATTTAGTCGACCGTCTCCGTGCTCTGTGGTCCGCTGCGAATAAAAATAAATGTCAGATTAATGCAGTGGTTTCCAACCTGTGGGGCGCGCCCCCTTTTGCCGGAGGGGGGGAGGGGGGGTCCTCGAAGGGGATACTTATATATAAAAACTATTAATTAGGATGGAATTCAGGATTTCAAAATACTGAGAAAATATTTCAGATAAAATATGAAATTTAGAAAGTTTCAAATAATCTAAACTTTTATTTATTGGTATTTCAAAAAACTAAATAAACAAGGAATTAATATATATATATATATATATATATATATAGGATAATATATATCATATATATATATATATATATGGAGGGGAATTATTGACATGTGGCCGAACTATGCTAGTAAATTACAGTATTTAAGGAAGGGGGAGGGGGGGGGGGGGGGTGGGGGGGGGGGCGCAGAGAATGTACCATTCAATGAAGGGAAGCGAGAATTGGAAAAGGTTGGAAACCACTGGATTAATAATGTGGGCTTGCGCCCCCATTTGCCCTGATTCGGGAAATTGTCACTATTACCTTCAGGAAATCAAATTTCGATTCCCACAAGGACTTTTCAAAATGTGGCCTTTTTTTGGGTGTGTTTCATCTGAATGTTCGTTCATGTTGAATGATGGTCATCATTCGCTTGGTAAATATGTTTTATGTTTTGTAAATACTATATTCCGTCTATGGTCTTGAAGTTCAAAATATATGTTTTTTTTCACTCTTGTAAAGGAAGAATTTTTTTTGGTCAGTATGAAAAAGAACTGTATTTGATAGTACATTGCTGATTTAATGTATTTAAAAAATAAAAATTTTCATCATAACATTTCCTCATCGAGGAATAGAGGAAGGATTTCACCCGACAACATGATGTATCAGACACGGTTATTATAATGATTTTGTTTGACAGCACTAGCACTAATAAGGCGTCATATCTTGCTTTTCATCGTTTTCACACTGTATATTTTTTAGATTATATCATTCATTAATACTTTCTTAAACCTAAAACGAGGGAACAGATCACCTCATGACATCGAACATTTGTCTTTTCTGTTGCGTCTCTCTGGTTGGCAACTGTCCAAGAATAATTGCCAAGTACCTCTTTAGAGAATCATCCCTTTGAATAGATACACCAGTAGTTGTTTGTTCGGAGTTTCGTTTGCTCTTTGCAATTTTTGTTTGTGCAGTTGCAACATTCGCAACATTAAGGTACGTTCAGTGGTAATTTTAATCGTTAACGCACTTTTATTTATTGTAAATTACTTCGTTATGTAATTTGAAGTTTAGTTAGGTTGACTTGTTGAAAGCTCCGTTTAATTTTCCTTGAAGGAATTTTATTGGTCATCTCATATGATTCAGATTCTATTCCAGTACAAGAGGCGAAATCTTTTGGCCGACTACAGTTAATGAGAAGCAACGTGTCTGTTGTAATGTTTATATTCGCCATTTGTCGAAATAAGATTCTTTGTACTTCAGGAATGAAGAGCGTGAAGAAGAATAAGAGAGAGAGAGAGAGAATTTATTAGGTAGCTTAACTAAATAATCGATTCGCGTTTCAAGGCTGTCATGGTACTAATGCACAAAAGACCAGAAAGAAAATGGGAAAAAAACCACACATTCGTGTGCACAGTTTTATAACAGTAAATTCCTTAGCAGGTAGTAATATTATCTTCGATATAGCATTACTGCTTGTAAACAAATACTAGAGCAGCACGTAAGTTTAGTCGACCACCACCCACTTGGCTTTGCTCTCTTAAAAAATTGAATAGCCTGCAGTTGCTTTACCTAGCATGCTAATACTGGGTACTGGGAGTAGGGGTACAGTAGGAAGGGGAGGATGAGGGAGGCAGAACAGGTGGATACAAGTGGCATCGCAAAAAAAAAAAAAAAAAAACAGCTTTCGATGTTAGCGTACCACCTTTTCCCTTTTCTATCTTAAACCCAACAAAGGGAGGAGTTGTTCTCTTGAAAGGTCGCGGAATTGACGAACTCATTCTTTATATCGTATTTTCTGTAATAAATCGAGCATTCGATGTCTAAATTCAATGCTCGAACATATATATATATATATCACTATTTATGTGTGGGAGGACTTAATCTTTGTTATTGTCCTGAAATGAAGTTTGTGAATTGTATGGCACTCGGGAAGCGCTAACGCCAGAATTATGTATTGAAGTTAGGGCATACATCTGATGAATGTCAATGAAGTTTTGTGGGCATTTGTGGGCCAAGGAAGAGTTGGCACCATACCCTTCCCCGACACCCACTCACAAGCAAAGTTGATAAAAAAAAACACTGGATCCCTATCCGGACCTGGATCTTCAAAACAACACTGATCTCTCTCTCTCTCTCTACTATTCTGAGTCCTTCAACCTCCTATGTTTTAAGTTTTTTTTTTTTTTTTTTTCAGGGTTGGGCCCCAACCATAACAATACACTAATTGAGAATCGTGAGATAATATTTTGTTTCAGCTACTCTCTCTCATATATAGTATATATAGATGTGTATATATATATATATATATGATAATATATATATATATATATATAGATATATATATATATATATATATATAATATATATATATATACGTATAATTATATACAAAAATATATGTGTGTATGTTTATGTGTGTGTTTGTGTTTGTGTGTAGAGAGAGAGAGAGAGAGAGAGAGAGAGAGAGAGAGAGAGAGAGAGAGAGAGAGAGAGAGAGAGAGATAGAAGAGAGAGAGAGAGAGGAGAGAGAGTGCTTACTTAAACGCATAATTACAAAACGCACATTAACAAATGCATTCCCAAGCATGTAGGAATACATTTTCTGAAATACTGCTGAGGTAATCTGAAGTTTTCACTCTATGAACATAATATGAACATAGAAAGACTTCATGTGAATCATGATTAACTCACCCAACGAACCCAGACCGAGGTTATTCTGGCAGTATTGCTGTAGATTATGTAGAACATAGTCCACCATCCTCGAAATTTCTTGGTAATTCATTTTATTTTTGTCAGACAAATAACGCGATGATGACATAACCTCGGTCTGACTTCATTGGCAAAGTTAATCATGATTCATACGAAGTCTTTCCATGTTCAGATGTTCATAGAGTGAGAACTTCAGATTACCTCAGTAGTATTTCAGAAAATGTATTCCTACATTCTTGGGAATGCATTTGTTAATGTGTATTTTGTAATTTTATGTTTAAGTAAGCACCTTTCTCTCTCTCTCTCTCTCTCTCTCTCTCTCTCTCTCTCTCTCTCTACACACACACACAAACACACATATACATACATACATATATATGTTTATAATTATATAATTATAGATATATATATAAATTATTATATATTATTTTTTATTATATTATATTATATTACATTAGTATATTATATTAATTATATATATATTATATATCTAATAGATATATATATATATATATATATATATATATATTATAATATATATGATATATAAATATACCTTATATAATTATTTTTATTATTATTATTATTTATTACATTAGTATTATATAATATATATATAAATATATATATATATATTATATATATAATATATATAGATATCTATATATTATATATATATATATATATATATATATATTGTATGTATGTATGTATATGAGAAAGTAGCTAAAACAAAATATAAACCACGAATCTCACTCAGGTAGTGTATTATTATGATCGGGGCCCAACCTTGAAAAAATAAAACCATGAAACAAAGGAGGTTAAAGGACTCGGAACAGTAGAGAGAGATCAGTGTTGTTTTGAAGATAGGATTGAAAAACAGGATTGAAAAACCGAACCAAGGGTTGGGAGAAGAAAATATCCTTGCCTTACTTTGAACGAAACGATTGACTCGCCTCTTGAAAGGGTGAAGGTTGTATGTCTCGAGGAAAGCTGGACGGGAATGGAAGTTGCTACTAAGCGAGCCTGCTGCGGAGGGACACAGGGCCACAGAAGAGACCAGTGAACGAAGTTGCAATGTTTGCTGACAGAAGATGTTGCGCAGGATTCTGATAGTGTGATAGGTCATGAATTCTAACATAAAGATTTACAGTCCTTGAGCGTCACATTGGCCTTTTAATTTTTCTTTTCCTTTTATGATATATATATGGTATTTCAAATAGTTGTATATTAATTGCAACTTGTCATTAATTATACGTATTGAGGTTTGTATTCTTTTGATCTATTTTTCCTTTTATAATAATATTAAGAGTTAGTGGATTCTTTGTCTCAGATTTTATTTTATAATTATACCTAAGACGTTATTTTGATCCTGGTTATCTTCCGTCCTCCAGATTTTATAATTATGCTAAGAGTTAGGTGGATCCTTTGTCTCAGATTTTATAATAATACTAAGAGAGTTAGTGGATACATTTGTCTCAGATTCTATAATAATAGTAAGAGTTAGTGGATCCTTTCTCTCAGATTTTATAATAATACTAAGAGTTAGTGGATCCTTTGTCTCAGATTTTATAATAATACTAAGAGTTAGTGGATCCTTTGTCTCAGATTTTATAATAATAATAAGAGTTAGTGGATCCTTTGTCTCAGATTTTATAATTATACTAAGAGTTATTGGAGCCTTTGTCTCAGATTTTATAATAATAGTAAGAGTTAGTGGATCTTTTGTCTCAGATTTTATAATTATACTAAGAGTTAGTGGAGCCTTTTTCTCAGATTTTATAAATATACTAAGAGTTAGTGGAGCCTTTGTCTCAGATTTTATAATAATAGTAAGAGTTAGTGGATCCTTTGTCTCAGATTTTATAATGATACTAAGAGTTAGTGGATCCTTTGTCTCAGATTTGATTCATTTTGTGTATTTTCTGAAGGTAAACGCCAATATTGAAAATGGCCGGGAGAATAGATAGATAAGCGAAGGCAACCTGTCGATGGTATCATTTTTTATTCTTATGGATTCTGGTCTTCCCAAAACCCAGGTAATTCACTCGACCTGAGGTAATATATAGGATGCTTTTTCATGTAAACCACCCGTCGTTTTCCGGAGCCTCTTTTGATCGCTGGCAATTTACTGAATCATCTACGTCCTTTGTTAGGATTCTCTCTCTCTCTCTCTCTCTCTCTCTCTCTCTCTCTCTCTCTCTCTCTCTCGCTTCTGTTGCGTTGGTTTATTTGCGTAATTTTGGCTTTATTTTTGGTGTTTTAATTTTGTTTGAATTTATTTTTTTCTTTGTGTGACTGTATGTTCTTTGTTTGTCAGAAATCGTTCACTACTTTGTTTGTTACTATAAACATGATATCTTTTTGTATGGACACAGGTTCTCAGTTTATTGGCCAGTTTCCTTCAGTTTATGCAGGACGGTGGTTTTTACATTTACAATATATCTACACATCTACTTGATATTTTCGTTTGCTGTACTTTGTGTCATATATCTATCTACCTATCAGTCTACACCCACATAGTATACATAGTAAATGCATATATACAATATAAACACGACTCATTAATATATATGATATATTATTATCTTGATATATATATATACAGTAAATATATGGGCACGTATATACTCATACACATCTATACTGGAATGATTGTACTGTGGAAGATAAAGTGAGGCTGATCTTACAGTGACCTAGACAATGAGGGGCAATCATATACAAAATTACGACTTAGGGTCTACTTCAGATTGGGTAATAATTAGGTAAACACTAAGGGTGTAGCTAAATTAATTATATTTACACTCTTAATCACATTAGAAACGAAAGGATTACACCATATGTGTTCAAGGTGGGACGTAAGGACCCCATAACACAGATCACAAATAGCAATGAGTTAGATCTTGAAGCAGATGAACAGGTGACTGGAGATTTCCAGGCACGTGGAGCGAAGAAAACAATAGGGGAGAATTTTCCCCGGAGCACACGAGGTGAGGATCGATAGCGCCTCAGTGGCGTGGTCGTTACGGTGTTGGCGTGCGCCTCGGTGGCCGCGAGTTCAATACTCGGGCATTCCACTGAGGGGTTAGAGATGCGTAGTTCTGGTGATAGAAGTTCACTCTCGACGTGGTTCGGAAGTCACGTAAAGCCGTTGGTCCCGTTGCTGAATAACCACTGGTTCCATGCAACGTAAAAACGCCATACAAACAAACAACGAGGTGAGAATCCAGAATCTACTGCAAGTCTGCAACGAAAGCGATTGGGATTTGAATGGATTGCTTAAGGCACGTGGTCAAGGATCAAAAGGGAGATGTACAGAAGGTACCTAACAAGGCGATCTTACAAGGAAATAAGTTACGTTACTTATCACCAGGAAACAATCTTGGCTGAGGGCACACAACACTATACAGTTATAACAAAATACGGGAATCACTCGGGAAGTGTGAAAGGAAAATATGTCGAAGATCTGACTGACTGCTAATAACCTTGAAATTTGCACATTACCTTCTGTAGGAGTTGGAGTCGTCTCAGGGGCGCTGGTAAGGGAAGGATATCTGAAGGCACAACAAATGTCACATTGGCTAGCAGCAGCCACCTTCTTAGCGAAGTAGCCCAGAGCAGAGGGAGAAAAGTTCTAAGGCTCTTCATTGTTGTTGTTTAAGCACGGGCTCTTGTTCCTGGAGCAGCCCCTAGCTGGATTATCTGTAAAAATACAAAACAGTGCTTTTGGCAGTTAGTTGTTGAAATAAAAGAGGGTGACAGGCAGATTGCAACCCCTTTGAACCTTCTGGTACCCATGTCAGTAAGAGAGAAAGCTTTATAGTAGCGAGACTCGGCCTCGTTGGAGAGTGCTGGGTAGGAAATGGAAGCGAGTTTTTGCTTGAGGGAAAGGTGGCTACTTCATTGTTGTTGTTGTTGAAGATTAAGCCAGCCTTTTGCTGTTACGGGCTCTTGCTTTTAGAGCAGCCCATAACCTACTTCATTTGGTGCCCTTGCCTTTTATGGCCTCGGAGGTGGTTCACCAGCAT
>NC_087206.1:99538669-99548669 GCF_015104395.2 Macrobrachium nipponense | reverse complement strand
AGTTTTCGATCACAATTATATTTTTCGTATTGTATTTTAAAAAAACGTCTCTAGGTACTTTGCTGTTTTTGAGCGTTGTTGTTGAAATCTTGAAGAAATAATTAATGAGGAGCAAAGTACAAGGCTTCTGCTTTGCTCAAAATTGATCGATGATAATTATTATTGACAAAACTGGAACATGTGATCCTATTTGGGGATCCAGAAGTAAGGAAATGTTGATAAAAGCTGAGAATGGCAACGAAAAATACATTAGAATTGAAAATGCGTTGGGACGGAACTCATAAAACTAATTGATAATAAAACAGAGGAAAGATTATGTGGTCATATAGAGTGAAAAGGGTAGGAAAAATTAATCTACAATTATCTTATTATTATTATTATATTTATTTATTTATTTTTTTTTTTGCTCTATCACAGTTCCTCCAATTCGACTGGGTGGGTATTTATATTTGTGGGTGGGGTTCGGGTTGCATCCTGCCTCCTTAGGAGTCCATCACCTCTCCTTACTATGTGTGCCGTTTCTAGGATCACACTCTTCTGCATGAGTCCTGGAGCTACTTCAGCCCTCTAGTTTTTCTAGATTCCTTTTCAGGGGATCTTGGGGATCGTGCCTAGGGCTCCTATGATTATGGGTACGATTTCCACTGGCATATCCCATATCCTTCTTATTTTCTATTTGCAGAATCTGATACTTATCCATTTTTTCCCTCTCTTTCTCTTCAACTCTGGTTGTCCCATGTATTGCGACATCAATGAGTGATACTTTTCTTCTTGACTTTGTCAATCAACGTCACGTCTGTCTGTTTGCACGTATCACCCTATCCGTCCCCTGATACCATAAGTCCCAGAGGATCTTTGCGTGATCGTTTTCTATCACTCCCTCAGGTTGGTGCTCGTACCACTTATTACTGCAAGGTAGCTGATGTTTCTTGCACAGGCTCCAGTGGAGGGCTTTTGCCACTGAATCATGCCTCTTTTTGTACTGGTTCTGTGCAAGTGCCGGGCATTCGCTTGCTATGTGGTTTATGGTTTCATTTTTCGTATTGCACTTCCTACATATGGGAGAGATGTTATTTCCGTCTATCGTTCTTTGAACATATCTGGTTCTTAGGGCCTGATCTTGTGCCGCTGTTATCATTCCTTCAGTTTCCTTCTTTAGCTCTCCCCTCTGTAGCCATTGCCATGTGTCATCGCTGGCTAGTTCTTTAGTCTGTCTCATGTATTGTCCGTGCATTAGTTTATTGTGCCAGTCCTCTGTTCTGTCTGTCATTCTCCTGTCTCTGTATATTTCTGGGTCTTCGTCTACTTTTATTAGTCCTTCTTCCCATGCACTCTTTAGCCACTCGTCTTCACTGGTTTTCAGATATTGCCCAGTGCTCTGTTTTCGATGTTGACGCAGTCCTCTATACTTAGTAGTCCTCTCCCTCCTTTCTTTCGTGTTATGTATAGTCTGTCCGTATTTGCTCTTGGGTGTAGTGCTTTGTGTATTGTCATATGTTCCTGGTTTTCTGATCTATGCTGCGGAGTTTCTGCCTTCGTCCATTCCACTATTCCTGCGCTGTATCTGATTACTGGGCACTGCCCATGTGTTTATGGCTTTTATCATATTTCCCGGCGTTGAGTTTTGACTTGAGTATCGCACTTGAGTCTCTGCATATATTCTTTCCTGATCGTGTCCTTCATCTCTTGGTGTTTTATATCCCCTCCTTCCATTATTCCCAGGTATTTGTATCCTGTCTCATCTATGTGTTTGATGTTTGCTCCCATCTGTAGCTTTATCCCTTCAGTTCTCGTTACTTTGCCCTTTTGTATGTTGACTAAGGCGCATTTTTCTATTCCAAACTCCATCCTGATGTCCCCAGATACAATCCTTACAGTCTGGATTAGGGTATCTATTTCCTTGATGCTCTTACCATACAGCTTGATGTCGTCCATGAACATCAGATGGTTGATTCTGTTGCCTCTTTTCTTGAGTTGGTACCCGGCATCCATCTTCTGTAGTACTTTTGTCATGGGAATCATAGCTACTACGAAGAGTAGTGGGGGACAGTGAGTCGCCCTGGAAGATCCCTCTCCTGATATTAAACCTCTGCTAGTCTTATTCCAGAGCTTGTAAGTATTGTATTCCAGTTGCGCATTGTATTTTTGAGGAAGCTGATGGTGTTTTTCCTCTGCACAATATATTTTCAGGCATTCTATTAGCCGTGTGTGTGGTATCATGTCGAAGGCTTTCTTATAGTCTATCCATGCCATGCTTAGGTTGGGTTTCCTTCTCCTACTGTTCTTCATTACCATTTTGTCTATCAGGAGCTGGTCTTTTGTGCCCCTACACTTCCTTCTGCAGCCTTGCTGTTGGTGGGGGATAGTGTTTGTCTCCTCTAGGTAGTTGTATAGCCTTTCACTGATGATACCTGTTAGTAACTTCCACATTATTGGTAGCAGGTGATAGGCCTGTAGTTACTGGCTATATTTCCCTTACTCTTGTCTTTTTGTACTAAGGATGTTCTTCCTGTGGTCATCCATTTTGGTGCATGGTGATTTGAGATACAATGCTGGAGTTGTTCTGCTATTTCGTGGGTGTAGGGCCTTGAAGTTTTTGAGCCAGTATCCATGGACTTCATCGGGACCTGGGGCTTTCCAGTTTGGCATTTTTTTTGTTTTTTTTAGTTGGTGTCTGACTGTGTCTGTCGTGATCTCTGTGAATCTTTTGTTTTATTCTCCCTGTTTCTTCTTCCTTGACTTCCTGGAGCCATGTTGCATGTTTGTTGTGTGATACCGGATTGCTCCATATGTTTTCCCCAGAGTCTACTTACTTGGTTCGGCTTCAGGAATTTCTGGGTGGTTGTCTTCCCTCTTAGTTGGCTGTATAGTCTTTTCTGGTTGGTTCCGAATAGTTTGTTCTGTTGGTATCCCTTATTCCTGTTCGTGTACCGTTGGATCTTATGTGCTTTGGCCTTAAGCCTCTGTTTTACATCTTCTATTGTGTTGTTTAGTCCCCTCTCTTGTACTTTGTATTTCTCGTTGAGTTCCTCCCTTGTTTTCTTGCTTCTTAGCCTTTTTTCTGCCATCTCTTTCAGTTTACTCAAGTCTGATCTCATCACCATGATTTGCTTTTCCAGGCTCCTTTTCCAAGGAGGTTTTCTTGGTTGTGGTTGTGCTGGTGGTGTTGGTGTTCGAATCCCCATCAGTTCTGCTACTAATCTTGCTCCTGCATATGTCAAGTTATTTGTTTCTGTGATACTGGTGGTGTGTATTATGACCCATTATTTCATTGACCTCACTTGTTTTCTCCCTTAATTTCTTGGTGTTGTAGGCTTTTATTATTATTATTATTATTATTATTATTATTATTATTATTATTATTATTATTATTATTATTATTATTATTATTATTATTATTAAGTCTTGTTGAAAAGGATTGCTGCATCAGCTCCATTAATTTTGTATAAAGTCTTCTCTATTTTCCTTATTAAGGATTTCTCAATGTTGCTGAAACTGGCAAGCAACGTGCCAAAGGGATCGTCAAATCCAGTGTAGTCATATTGAATGATCTTTATTAACTGCTATATACATATATTACTGTTACAAGTTTCTCTCTCTCTCTCTCTCTCTCTCTCTCTCTCTCTCTCTCTCTCTCTCTCTCTCTCTGACGTTTCGCTCAGATCTGCCAGGGCATGGTCACAGCGATGGTTGATATTATTATTATTATTATTATTATTATTATTATTATTATTATTATTATTATTATTATTATTATTTATTATTATTATTATTATTATTATTATTATTATTATTCATTATTATTATTATTTATATAACATGTGAAAATGTCTCTGGATTAAACCAGTAAGCCATCCAGAGGAGAGTGTAACCAAATGAGAGAAGAAGAGAAAAATCAGAACTGAGATGAGACATATCGTTATTTACATAGAAGAAAAACGCATTGGCTGGAGTATGCGATTGAATAATACAAAACCAAATGAACTGCATCCCAGGGACTGGTGAATCAGATAAATGTGGGGCAAAGGAGTCACTATGGCGACGAAAGAGGGACGAGACGCGAAATGATCGATTTATCACCTAATAAATGGCCACTGGACGGATGGACGGAGACAATGCCTGGAAGCATATACTGGGATAAGCGAGAGAATAAAGAGGGATGTGGAAATCCCAATGAAGAGAGCGAGAGGGGAGAGAGGAGAGTCGAGGGGAACTGACGCAAACGGGATTTAGGGGGAGAGAATGGGATGGTCAAACGGAATGAGTAGAGGGGCGAGAAATAGCAGACTTGAATTGCTGAATCAAGTGAAGTATATATACATGAGTTTGTGTGGGAGGCTCGGGCTCATTTTTCACTTTCCGGTATTTAGAAAGAGTAATAATGGTTTTTATATAATAAGAATACGTAATAGCTTATTTGGGGTTCGGATAGATTTGAATTTTAAAGGTTAAATGGACCTTGAATTGCCTAGCTGCTGATTGATTGAAAGCGAAAGAGGGTATTTCAAATTTGTTCTTTGTCATCCTTGGATAAAGGGAAAACTCGTCCATGATTGACATTTTTAAACATTTTATTTGAAACGTACTCCTAGTAAGCTTGACCATATGGCAATTGCTTAGCATGGCTCTTCTGAGTAATAGAAAAATGAGTTATCTACAAGTGAAAAATCACATTTCTGTTGCTGAAGTAATGCATGATCGTAATCTTAGGGGAAATGGTAGTTGCTATAAACGTAATTTTCACGTAATTTAAGGTGTTTACTTTTTTTAACGCATGATTCAAATGAAACAGAATTTCTTGTGGAATTAGACTGTGCTTAAAGGTTACCGTCCACATGTCTTGATTCTTTTTTGTGAACGAAGAACATCTCTTTGGATTTCAATACCAAGTTACAACAAGCTTCTTAGTTTATGGATAGTTTCAGGTGACCCGACCAAATATTTTCATAAAGCTGTTTTTGCGGACGGTTGTACGATCTTTTCCTGAGGCATTTATTCCATCTGACTCACTTGAACCATTAGCCCCTTGCTGAATAACCACTGGTTCCATGCAACGTAAAAACACCATACAAACAAACAATCTTGAACCATTAGGCAGTTCTTTGGTGGGTGTCTCTTCTAAAACGCCTGCCCCCTCTTCTTGGATTCTTACAAACAAATTTCTTGTTTCTCGTATAGAGAAGTAGGATTTGAAACCGCTAGTTATTTTTGTTTTCTTATCGTCAGTTGACCTTCTTGTTGGATAATTGAGAGCTCTCAACGGCTTTGTTTTCTGACCTCCCTTGCTTAAATTGAACTATTTTCGGTAGCTGAGGCTCTGCATTCGATAGCCTTAAGGTGGGTAATGACAATTCTAGCTTCACCATAGCCGCTGTGTCATGGCCGCCCGTAGAAATGGATGTAAATGACCTCGTTTGGGGATATATTCAGACATAATTTTCTTTGTTTATTGACAGATTGATTGACTGATGAATTGCTGTTTATCAACTATTTTCATATGTATTCATTTCTATTTTATCAGTGCCTTTTCTTTATTTTATCTTGACAGGGAATATCCTATTTCTGTGGAATGGACAGGTTACACCATTTAGGCGCGTCTCACGAGTCTGTGTGCTCATTATAAATGATAATGAGCACCCATAATAGAAACGATTTCTTCGATCTATTGTCCCGAAAGAGAGCTTCACTTATCCTACCTACCGTCGCTATCATCCTCTGTCCTAATGACTTCTTCCCTAATATGATTACTGTATCTCCCATCATCTTAATCATAGTACTCTCAAGGGGTACGTGATTGGATAACTCTATTTGAGAAGCCATCCCTTAACGCCGGTTACTATAACCCAGAGAATATAGTAAGATAATTAGAGAGGGTGACCCTTTGCTTCTTTTTACTAGATGTTTTTTCATTAATGTACATTTTTTTGTAATGGAAGAGACCAAAAGCAACCTCGGTCCCATGATTTTCGTCTGAAGTGATGGCAAATCCTGAATGTCTGAACGAAACTAATACAGGATCAGATTTTTCGACTCTGGAATTTGTGGAATTTGGTGCTTTGTGGTTTGTGAGACATCCAGTAACCATGATGGGCGTCAGAACTGGCTCATTTTCAGTCCTAGTTAATTTTTACTGTTTGTGGCTTATGACGTTTAGCTAAGATTTTCCAATTACTATTTTTTTTTACTGTGTACACACTTTTGGAACCGGATAATTTTTAAAAATCGGGCTTTCATCAAGTAGAATGCCCATATACAAAGAGAGAGAGAGAGGATTGAGAGAGGACGAGAGAGAGAGAACGAGAGAGAGAGAGAGAGAGAGAGAGAGAGAGAGAGAGGCGAAGAGATGTACTATAAAATACTGATGAAAATAACAAGACCTATGTCATCTTCATATTTTCACTTTTATATCTTGAAAATTCAATAACGTACGCGTTCATTTTACTCCATGAAAGCAGTAACTACGTTATGTAGAGGAAATGATTAATAAGTCATATTATTCCAACCGTCACTTTCCTCACTCACTCTGTTAGTCCTCTGACCTTATCTTGACCTTTCCTGCATGCAAGGTCTCACCAGAATATGATTTGATTTCTTGTATTCGTCGTTGCCTGGAATACCGTGTTCTAGTTTTATTCATTTGTATTCCTTGAAAATGAAAACAGTTTCAAAACTCTGACTTTAAATTTTTTTTTTTTTTGCAGTAGCACAACCGTACAATAGTCTATAGTTTTGCAGGTTATTAGTGTTAATAGTGATACAAAAGTCTCCTTATTTTTTATCAAACTTCCCCCAAAAATTATGATGCCATTCCTAATATTGCAAACAGTTCGCATTAAACAAATGGGTATTTTCACAGATTTTGAATATCTATTTTTGGAGAAAAACTAACTCTTTTCAGCTTCTTTCAGTAATAAAGACCTTTATTTCTTAACCGCGTCGAATCATAACGCTCTTGTACTGAACAAAATTAACGCGACGCGTTTTTACTACCTTCTTGAAGTATTACAATATTATAACATATGTAATGAAAAATTTGCCGTCGATAAGACTGCAGTTTTATAGGATATGCGATAAGATGTTATTACAAACCAAAATTACTCTCTTAGTTACTAGAATATGAGAGAGAGAGAGAGAGGAGAGAGAGATTTGATAAGCGAACAAACATGTCAAGCCCCGAGCCTTCGAAAAACTGTCGCGAAATAGATGATGATGTTATATGATTTCGCAGCTATTTCTGTGCCGTACCGTAGCGTATTGCCAGCTTTCCTGCATGCCATTCTGTCATGGCCCACTGGACTGAGAGGTCCCATGACTCATGGAGCCTCTCAGTCCAGTGGTCAGGCGGATTTTCAGTATTCAGTGCATGCAGACTCGGGAGAAGGCCTTTTTGAACATGTTGCTTTTAGTTTTCTGAAAAGAAAACTATTGCGAAGGCTTTGGTTCTTTTTTGGTTTTCTGAAAAGAAAATTATTGTGCTGGATTTGTCAGTCCGTCTGCCGTTTTTTCTGTCCGCCCTCAGATCTCAAAAACTACCGTGGCTAGAGGGCTGAAAATTGGTATATCGATCATCCGCCATCCAATCATCAAACATAGCAAGTTGCAGCCCTCTAGCCTCAGTAGTTTTGATTTTATTCAAGGTTGAAGTTATCCATAATCATGCTTCTGGCAACTATAGGCCACCACCGGGCCGTGGTTAAAATTTCATGGGCCGCGGCTCATACGGTATTATACCGAGACCACAGAAAGATAGATTTATTTTCAGTGGCCTTGATTATAAGCTGTAGCAGCTGTACAGAAAACTCGATTGCGCCGAGGAAACTTCAGCGCATTTTTTACCTATTTTTTTTCTTCTTCCTACTGTTCTTCTTCTTTAACAACCAAAGGTTTTGTACCCTTTTCCATGTGAGCAACATTTCGTGTCAATTACAGCCGCTGAGAGTTTATGAAATTTGTTATCAGAGGTTACCATTAGTAGTATTCTGGAAATTATTTTTTAATACTGTTTTTTTATTTGTTTGTGTCTGTATAATCGAAATTTTTGGTTTTGCTGAATCCCGACCTTCACACCTGGTTACTAGATACATTTTAATTGCTCCCTTTAATTTTGATCTTACTTTTTGCTGCTTGTCATTTAAGTAAATTTTTATATCTTTGAATGCTAGATGTTTTGCCTTTCTTCTATTTTCATTTGTATTATACTACAGTGCTCTTCTATTGAAGGCACTTTTCATTTTCGCCTGTTGGTATCCTACTCTGCTGGGCAGTTTATCGCATCTTTTGCCTCGTTCCTCCGAACGGAAGCTCATTAAATGTTTCCGATGTTCAGTGTTACTTGAGGGGGGCGTCCGCGCGCGCGCGCGCGCGAGAGAGAGAGAGAGAGAGAGAGAGAGAGAGAGAGAGAGAGAGAGAGGAGGACTAAGTCCCTCCGGCCAGGTCAGCGCACGGTGCCCTAAAGTCAGGTTAAGAAGGTAAATTCTGATCAAGCCAGGGCAAGGCATTCTGGGAAAGGTTATAGGTTTGTTTTCGTCGGCAGAACCCATATGTCCGTCGTTCGCGACTGGCCCCGATAATGATAATGAAGGGTAACAATCGCCCACTAGTTTTCACCATCGTTTTCATAAGCTCTTTCAAAGATTTTTTTGTAAGACTCGTCAAAAGTGGGACGGAGACACAGCATTATTCCCTCACTGGTGAAAGATGAAGGGAAAGTCAGGAACGAAAACTCCAAGAACAGCTAGTTACAACTGATTTTAGAAATTTTGCCTTCCTGTTCCCACTGAACAACAGATAAAAAGGAAAAGGTCAAAAGCTGGAAACGTGGAGAAAACGGCGCATTACAGATTGAAGACATTTCCTCCTCCAATTTCCAGTGACAGGGTTGAAAAAAAAAATGGAAAAAAGTTAAATAAAAACAGCTTGACGGGGGAGAGGAAATTGTATAGAAATGACAATGGAGAAAATAATAATAATAAAAAGAATGGCTCTGCAAAGGAACTGGAAATGATTAATAATGGAAAGGGAAAAGAACGAAATTAAGACAAAAAAGAAGGACAATAAAACATGAAACTTCAAGAAAGAAAACATGAAACCGATAAGGAATTGGAGCTGATCACAGAAAAAAAAGAGAGATAAATCTAGGAATCGACATAAAACAAATAAGAAGGCTCCGTACGAGGTCCACCATGAAGGAAAAAATCCACAACGTTGCGTCGATGGAACTTGAAAATAACTGAAACGAGGAAAAGGAAATTTTGAAAAATAGGAAAGATAAAATAGACCCGGAAGTGGTCAGAGGGGGAAATATAAGAAACACGAAATAATAACATAAAACGGAGTTGAAATGGAAACCGGAGCGAATGGAAACAGAGGTGGAATAAAATGTAAAAAAAAAACGCAGAAAATAAAAACATAATGTTAAACGGATCGTGAATTGGAGAGAAAAGGAAAGGAAAACTAAAAAATAATGAAGAACAATCAACCAGAACTAGAAAAAAATTGTTTTGACCAAACAGTTGAGTGTGGCTGGAAGTGGAAAAGATCTGGGTAAACGGAGCTCAAAAAGAAATGTAGATAACGAAAGGGGGGGAAAGAGACTGTGGCAAATAAGAAACGACGCAAAAGAATTAAAAATAAAACTAGAAAATAAAAAAAAATAAAGGAAGGGATGAAGAACCCAAAAGGGATCATCCGTTTTTGTGCGTGTCACTTTCCCAGCAGGCCATGTCATCTATTGGCACCGGTTGGAATCGAATTCTTCTTAATGAGATGTCTCGGAGGTTTCGATTAATTAAAGGAGGATCAGATGCCTCGTTATTTCTCCAGAGGGGAATTGGGTGCCAATAGCATTTTATTTTGCGGTGGAAACTCCGAGACAAAGTTTCTTGTCTCCTTCCTTCGAGGGATGTCATGGAAGGGTCGCATGCGTTTGTTTCTTCGCCGCCTTTAGTGAATTTATATGCTAGTGTTTGTTTATAAAAATAAGTCCATTAGTGCATGTATG
>NC_087206.1:99501169-99533669 GCF_015104395.2 Macrobrachium nipponense | reverse complement strand
GTTGATTCTCCAGATATCCAAGTCAATAATTACACGTTTTCTATTTTTTTTTTGCCCTAAATGAAAAAAGATAAGCGCGCACACTTATTACTTAGACGTACTCTGCATCATTATGGAACACTTCACTGTGCATTGCGTCTTGCATTAGTATACAGGGAATTGATATGTATAAATATTTAGACGTTTCAGGGGCATCTAAATTTCCTGTCTTGTTTTATATATGGATTGGATAAAGTTAGTTGTCGTTTTTCCATTTTTTTTTAACTTTTATTTTTTTTATTTCAAGCGAAGTTGATCGGAATTCATGTATTCACTTGTGTCTCATCTTGTCCGTCTGACTCCGTCCACAAGGCACCTCTTATGGATACATTTCTATGAAATATAGCCATAAAGGGGTGGATTTTCCAGAGAGGGTGTTTTAAATTTTGAGACACTTGCATATTCGGATTCAGCATTTTCTGGAATATGATACTGTTATTTTTTATAGCTGCTATGGCGCCGAAATGGATCTCTTTAACCTTTAGTTGCCTTTCCTCTCCTCTCCTCGCCTCTCCTCTCACTGGAGGAGGCTTCAATTATGCTCAGACCTGAGAAGGTCAAAGGTAGAGCTCTCGATTCTAATGGGTTCTACATTTTTCATAGCGTTACTTCAAAAAAGTTTTCTTATTAAAGAGGTGATGACTGTTATTAGAATGGGGTCATTAGCTCTTAAGCCATCGGATTTAATGAGGCTAATTCTGAGGAGATAAGTAACAAAGTCGTTTCTATGTAAAGATAATCACATTTTCCCAACTATTTCTTCTTTGTTGATTAAGCCTCTGTTCTGTCTGGTTTTTAGTGACGCCACCCTTTGATAGGAACAGTTCTACGAAGTGAGTTTTGCTTTGCTCCCGGCAAATGTATGTCACACTCATGTTCTGATGAACAGGTTGTTAAGCACGTGAACTGTATAGAAAGAAAATAAAAAAAGAAAGTGAACTTTAAATAAATGATCTCACGCGAAGACCTATGCGGTCTCTTTCCTAATGCGCGGATCCAGCTCACGGTTATGAAAATATGTACATACATGACGGGCATAACCGCTGATCAAGTGACAGATCACCCCCCTCCCCCTTCGCGAGAGAGGGAGTACTATAGTATCGGAAAAGCAAAAGTGAAAAAGAAATCTTGTGTGAGCCGAACACCAGGCAAGGAGATTCTCGGCGAAATTCGGGGACAACTGCCTTCTGTGCTTCGTTGCCAATTTCGTTGAATTATCAGTCCCTTTACTTAAACTCTCTCTCTCTCTCTCTCTCTCTCTCTCTCTCTCTCTCTCTCTCTCTCTCTCTCTCTCTTTTTTTTACTGAACCCGATTGAAACTCTGGTTTCTGCCTCTTTCTATTTCCCGTCTGTCTTGAACCGATGTTTCAACCTCACAAGAACTAGTCTGCCAGATCTCCTGTGTCTCTTTACTGATCGCGAATTCGCTTTGGGGATAAACATGTTGTGTTCATGCACAACTGAATATCGAAATTTATATATGTATCCTGTATACCCGAGCACAGTATATTTCTATTGATATATTCGAATAGGTATCCATATTTACACGCAAGTGCATCTGTGTCTGTTCGTTGGTGTGTATATATTATTTGTGCAATGAATTCACTCGTTTTCTTCTGAATGAAGACGACGAAACATGTATGAACTCAATAACTAAAATCATTATTCTCCAATAAAATTCTGATCACTTTTAAAGGAAATAAGAGCGTTACCTCTTCCGGCCATAAACTGTAAGTGAAGACCATATATCCATTTGAGCGTCAGCTCAGGACTAAAAGCCGGAGAGCGGTTGAGAAAATACGTTTTCCAGATCACTCTTTCAACCCATGAAGGAAGGGGAAACTCAATTTGATCTCTCTCTCTCTCTCTCTCTCTCTCTCTCTCTCCTGAATTAGTTTTCGTTTTCCTGACTGTCGTTCTGCCTCTGTTAGTGTTGGCTTTAGCCATCCATTCTCTTTCTCTCTATAACGCATAGGATCCTTCCTTCCTTCCCTCCTCCGTTCCCTCCCACCGTTGACCCTCCAAAACTTATGAAGGATAATCGTTCCATCGGGGCAATTTGCTACGCTTTTAGCCTCGATTTCCCTTTTATCGAAGAATTTCTTCCAGAAGCATGATTTTTGCTGGGAGCGGTGAGGACCATTCTTCCATTTACCCCAGCTAGGATCTTGGCATTTCTCCTTAATGGTGTGTGTGTGTGTGTGTGTGTGTGTGTGTGTGTGTGTGTGTATGTGTGTGTGTGATAATTTCTCTGTAATTCAGGAAATCTGGCCGTGTTGAAAGTCAAGTAGTAATCGTCAAATTATTAAGGTTAATTGGAGATATATCTATGATTGGCAACTGGATTAGGCGTACTGCGCGGTAGTCTCATGTCAGAAAAAATATCTTCAGTCAAGAAATAGCATTTTAATTCATATGTTTTTGTATCTTTTATGTATATTCTTTCATGGAGCTATTGAATTTATTCGGTGATATTACATATAGTTTGAAAAATCACATTGATAAAAACTTATCTGTGAAGTCAGTGAAGTCCTCATTAGCTGTATTGCAGTAATTGTGTCCCTGTACAATAAAAAACGATGCGCGATCCGACCTCCAGCTTACACTTGACGCTTGCAAGATTTTCCCTTCACGCCCAAGTTTTAAACATTATAGTCCTAACTCAGTAGTACTACTCATTCTAACAATAAGGATCAGATAAAAAGGACACAAAGACATTCATGTATTCTCAGTTACAAGTGGAAACAAAATAATTGAACAGAAACATAGCCTCTAAATTCAGCACACTAAATAAATTAAAACGTACTAAAATCTATGGTCAAATAGAGCGTTGTTTCACCATCAAAAACTAATATGAATACTCTATTCTTTATTAGAAATAATTTTTCTATAATGTTTAGCATGCACATTATGTTTTACATTTTCATTCTAATAAATAAATCGTGAATATCTTATCATAAAATTCCTATATCTTCAATTCAAGGCGAAACACCCTTTTTCAAACCTTTTTAGGCTTAAGCTTTTTCATAGGGCTTTCCCAACTGCCTCCCAACAGCAACAAAGTAGTTTGTAGGCTTACTTCCTTAGTAAGGTAATATCAAAGAATGTTGAAATGGCAAATCCCGACCGTAGCGATACTTCGATTTGGGAACCTTTATTCTGAAGCGTGGTTACATAGGCTATAGAGGTGAGAGAGAGACTTGCTGTAGGCTGAACGACAGAATTGGAAACATGGAATGCCTTACCTGTTGGCTAATGATTTTCCACCCATAAAAAAAATAGATAGTGGGTACACATTGCATTTTATTACAAAGGGGGTGTTCTTGCAATAAGATTATGATTTAACTTAGTGGCTTTACTTGAACTTCACATTTTGGTGCTTTTGAGTTCATGGCTTGACAGATTTCAACATCAACGTGATCCTTTCGGTTTCTGTGAGCTACGGAATATTGGTTTTGGGAGATCCAGGTGTGTGCCTGATGAGGCATCAACGGCTACTGCATGTTTCCTCCTCGCTCTAGCCTGGATGGCGACGGTCTAGGCCCTAGGGCGTTGACCCCTTGTACAGTGTAGTGTAGCATTGTCTCTTGCCATATGAAAAAGAAGGTCTTGCACCTCAGTAAGGTGTTTTGCCATTTCGTACAAGGATTCTTTTTTCTTTTAATTTCTTTTGTATTTGACTGTGATTTTGTTTGGTTATATTTTCAACAAGGGAGATAAATTAGCCGAATGGACATTTCAAGTTAAAGAATATCTTGGACGCTCTACTTTACTGAAGCGAACTCACTTGTTATAACATAAATTTCATGTTATGAAATCGCGCTATTAGTATGCTAACGTTTGCAGTTTTCTTTTACCTACCATTTCTTGTTGGTGTTGATAATAATCCATTTGTAAGTTCGTTTTGAATACTCGTATAAATGGAGTAACTTAGATTTGGTTAAATAATAACAGCTGCAATTCATCCTGACTCAAAATAATATTTTAAGTATTCCGCATCAGGCTGGTTATTCTCATATTTCGCATCTTGGAAGCTGAGCCATTGTAATCCCTGTTTTCCCTTTTTCCCCTCCTGAGATATAAAGAATCCTCTCTGACAGCCTGATTGACTGTTGAAATGAAGAATGGATTGGGCTGTCAGTCTTTAGAATTCCTCAGCTCTAGAGAAAGAGATTTTGGCATGAATCCCCCCCCCCCCCTCTCTCTCTCTCTCTCTCTCTCTCTCTCTCTCTCTCTCTCTCTCAGGCGCGCTTTGTGTTTGTGTTAAAAAGACTCTCGGGGGTAGTCGATGCGCTTTTACATTCTTCTCGAAGGAGGATTTCATCCGAAATCGAACTCCGTTCGATATGTCTCCGGGAGGATGTTGCGAGTGTGACTGGAATCTTCAATTCTCTTCGGTTTCCCTCACACAAACTTATGTTTATATATATATATATATATATATATATATATATATATATATATATATATCTAATAAAAGGAGCCCATAAAAACACCAAATGTAGAGAGAAAAGTACTATATTCAGAGACTGCTGTCTCTCTTCTTCAGGTATATGAATGAGAAAAGTTTACAGAAAAGGTGGTATATACCAAGAGATTCGTCCACAAGTAAGCCATTTAGGTCACCCCCGCTGATAATCTTCCTTTAATCTTCTTAAGCGTTGGTTGAATGAACACTGCGTCGACGATGTCCGATGTCCAATTCCCTTTTGAGATGTTCTTTAGCCCCCTCTCTTTTTAAAAATGATTAAGGCCGATTCCATCATTTGACTCTTGTAACCGGCAGTTGCTGCTATAAATTACACGTGACATATTCCAGTTTATTCTATGGTTATGTTTATTTTATATGATTGAAAATAGCCGAGTTCTGTTGTCCATACCTAATTGACCGTTGTGTTGTATTAATCTCTGGGGAAGTGATTTACCTGTAAATCCGATGTAAGATTGGTCACAGTCCTGGCATGGGATCTCATATACCCCAGAGTCTTTGGGCGATGTCTTTTTGTTGGACGTTAATCAGGGATTTGGCTAAGGTATTTGGGTAGGTAAATGCAAAAGGGTTGGATTTCCCAAGGGTGTGAGTTACTCTCTTAATCGTCTCCAGGTGGGGAATTTTTATTTTATTGTTGGGTGTGTCTCTGGTCTTGTCTTTAGGGGGTCGGTAGAAAATTACGTTTGCTTTGGGGGGGGGGGGGGGGGAATTGCTTTCTCAATTATATGGTCAGGATACTTTAAAAGATTGAAAGTTGCTTGCGAATTAGTTCAAATTCTTTTTCCAGGAAATCTGGGGAACAAATTCGTAAGGCTCTTAAGAATAGGTTGCTAGCTAGACCTATCTTGATAGTATTGTCATGATAGCTGAAGTAGTGAATATATGAAGTGAGAACGTTGGTTTTCTGTATATGGTAAATTTGTATTCTGTCGTGTCTCTGATTATTAAAAACATCAAGAAAAGGAATTTTGTTGTCTGTTTCCCATTCAACTTTAAATTTGATGCTGGGCACTAATGCGTTTAATTTTGAGAGGAATTCATTAAAATTACCACTTATTATCCCAAAATGTTAGTATGTCATCCACGTATCTCATCCACAGCATGTTTTGGGTTTATTGCATTTATTTACTGTAGTTTCAAAGTATTCCATGTACAGATTGGCTAAAATAGGACTTAAAGGACTACCCATACTACACCCGAATTTTTGCTTGTAGAATGATTCCCCGAATGAAAATACGTTATTAGATGCCACATAATTCAACTAACTTTATTATTTTGTCAAGTGCCAAAGGGAAATGATCTGAATAAGGGGATAATTTTTCCCTTAAAAACTGAAGAACGTCCTGTACTGGTACTTTTGTGAATAGGGAGTCTACGTCAAGGCTTAAAAGTTTTATGTTGTGAAGTGGTATATGTGCTTCTCTGAATTTGTGACAAAAGTCTTCCGAATGTTTGATGTGACTGGGAGAAAAACGTGCCTAAAAAAGGAGAAAGGAGGCAGCTAACCATTTAGAAATTTTGTAATTGAAAGCTCCGCGCATGAAACGATGGGTCTGAATGGAAGATTGTCTTTGTGAGTTTTGGGAAGACCATAAAAGTAGGTAATTTAGGATTAATTACTTTAAATTTCTCTAATAGTTCAATACTCTTTTTTGTCTTGGCCAATAATCTTACTTTCCGAAAAAATTCTGTGGGAAACGTTCTGGAGGGGATTTTTCGTCAGTTTTTCGTAAGTATTTGTGTCGCTAAGGAGCTGGTTGATTTTTGTCGAGGTAGAAGTCTTTGTCCATTATTACAATTTTGCCGTCTTTGTCGGATCTACTTATTATAACATCTAACTTTTTTAGCGAGTGGATGGCTATCATGAATCTGCGGGGAACAGGATATTTCTTATGAAAGGTCAGTTAAAGCATTTAGTAACACTCCTTTTAAACATATCTCTTCACGGCTGTAGTTTTTGTCAGATATGAATTTATCAAAAGCCACTATGAAGTCTAGGTTGTTTTGCGGTCTGGCATTAGGGCAAAGGATAAGCCTAAATTTAAAACTAAATGTTGATTTACAGTAAGGGGGGTGTTGGATAAGTTTAAAACTTTGTCTTGTTGTTCAAGATTATTCCATGCGCTATTATCTATTAGGTTGTTTAACTTGCGTAAAAGTCTGTTGGAATGAGTCACGCTATTATAGGCAGCAATGTCGGAACAGAATGAAATCAGATACCTGTATACGTGGTCCGTAGTGAGGAGGCGAAGATTAGATTGAGTTCCATATATCACTCTGCGTAGCACGAAGATGTCGTTTCTCGTATTGGTGATTCTTTCTTCCAGGAAAATCTTGTGTGATAGAGGGAAGGGGTTTGATTGCAGAGTCCATCTCCCGAATCCGTACATTTTCGGAAGTACTTGTTCTTTGAGGCATTCTTCCAAAAAGTGTTTTTGGTTTTTTCAGACCGGTGTAGTCTGTTCAGTTCTTTTTCAAACTTGCGGAAAACAAAACTGGCTTGACTTCTGGAAGTGAGTGAAGAATCGTGGAAAGGCGGTTGAATTCCATAATGGGCTGACAATGACTGGTAAAAGTGTTCTGTAACAACAGAATTCCATCTAATAAAAGGAGCCCATAAAAACACCAAAATGTAGAGAGAAAAGTACTATATTTCAGAGACTGCTGTCTCTCTCTTCAGGTATATGAATGAGAAAAGTTTACAGAAAAGGTGGTATTTATACCAAGAGATTCGTCCACAAGTAAGCCAATTTAGGTCACCCCCGCTGATAATCTTCCTTTAATCTTCTTAAGCGTTGGTTGAATGAACACTGCGTCGACGATGTCCGATGTCCAATTCCCCTGCCCTTTTTGAGATGTTCATTACCTGCTTCTCTTTTATTAAGGCCGATTCCATCATTTGACTCTTGTACCGGCAGTTGCTGCTATAAATTACACGTGACATATTCCAGTTTATTCTATGGTCAGTTAGGTATGGAAAACAGAACTCGGCTATTTTCAATCATATAAATGAACATAACCATAGAATAAACTGGAATATGTCACGTGTAATTTATAGCAGCAACTGCCGGTACAAGAGTCAAATGATGGAATCGGCCTTAATAAAAGAGAAGCAGGTAATGAACATCTCAAAAGGGAATTGGACATCGGACATCGTCGACGCAGTGTTCATTCAACCAACGCTTAAGAAGATTAAAGGAAGATTATCAGCGGGGGTGACCTAAATTTGGCTACTTGTGGGACGAATCTCTTGGTATAAATACCACCTTTTCTGTAAACTTTTCTCATTCATATACCTGAAGAGAGAGACAGCAGTCCTCTGAAATATAGTACTTTTCTCTCTACATTTTGGTGTTTTTATGGGCTCCTTTTATTAGATGGAATTCTGTTGTTACAGAACACTTTTACCAGTCATTGTCAGCCCATTATGGAATTCAACCGCCTTTCCACGATTCTTCACTCACTTCCAGAAGTCAAGCCAGTTTTCCGCAAGTTTGAAAAAGACTGAACAGACTACACCGGCTGAAAAACCAAAAACACTTTTTGGAAGAATGCCTCAAAGAACAAGTATCTTCCAAAAATGTACGGATTCGGGAGATGGACTCTGCAATCAAACCCCTTCCCTCTATCACACAAGATTTTCCTGGAAGAAAGAATCACCAATACGAGAAACGACATCTTCGTGCTACGCAGAGTGATATATGGAACTCAATCTAATCTTCGCCTCACTACGGACCACGTATACAGGTATCTGATTTCATTCTGTTCCGACATTGCTGCCTATAATAGCGTGACTCATTTTCCAACAGACTTTACGCAAGTTAAACAACTAATAGATAATAGCGCTGGAATAATCTTGAACACAAGACAAAGTTTTAACTTATCCAACACCCCCCTTACTGTAAATCAACATTTAGTTTTAAATTTAGGCTTATCCTTTGCCCTAATGCCAGACCGCAAAAACAACCTAGACTTCATAGTGGCTTTTGATAAATTCATATCTGGACAAAAACTACAGCCGTGAAGAGATATGTTTAAAAGGAGTGTTACTAAATGCTTTAACTGACCTTCATAAGAAATATCCTGTTCCCCGCATTAGATTCATGATAGCCATCCACTCGCTAAAAAAGTTAGATGTTATAATAAGTAGATCCGACAAAGACGGCAAAATTGTAATAATGGACAAAGACTTCTACCTCGACAAAATCAACCAGCTCCTTAGCGACACAAATACTTACGAAAAACTGACGAAAAATCCCCTCCAGAACGTTCCCACAGAATTTTTTCGGAAAGTAAGATTAATTGGCCAAGACAAAAAGAGTATTGAACTATTAGAGAAATTTAAAGTAATTAATCCTAAATTACCCTACTTTTATGGTCTTCCCAAAACTCACAAAGACAATCTTCCATTCAGACCCATCGTTTCATGCGCCGGAGCTTTCAATTACAAAATTTCTAAATGGTTAGCTGGCCTCCTTTCTCCTTTTTTAGGGCACTTTTTCTCCAGTCACACAAACATTCGGAAGACTTTTGTCACAAATTCAGAGAAGCACATATACCACTTCACAACATAAAACTTTTAAGCCTTGACGTAGACTCCCTATTCACAAAAGTACCAGTACAGGACGTTCTTCAGTTTTTAAGGGAAAAATTATCCCCCTATTCAGATCATTTCCCTTTGGCACTTGACAAAATAATAAAGTTAGTTGAATTATGTGCATCTAATAACGTATTTTCATTCGGGGAATCATTCTACAAGCAAAAATTCGTGTAGTATGGGTAGTCCTTTAAGTCCTATTTTAGCCAATCTGTACATGGAATACTTTGAAACTACAGTAATAAATGCAATAAAACCCAACAACATGCTGTGGATGAGATACGTGGATGACATACTAACATTTTGGGATAATAAGTGGGGTAATTTTAATGAATTCCTCTCAAAATTAAACGCATTAGTGCCCAGCATCAAATTTAAAGTTGAATGGGAAACAGACAACAAAATTCCTTTTCTTGATGTTTTAATAATCAGAGACACGACAGAATAAAAATTTACCATATACAGAAAACCAACGTTCTCACTTTCATATATTCACTACTTCAGCTATCATGACAATACTATCAAGATAGGTCTAGCTAGCAACCTATTCTTAAGAGCCTTACGAATTTGTTCCCCAGATTTCCTGGAAAAAGAATTTGAACTAATTCGCAAGCAACTTTCATCTTTAAAGTATCCTGACCATATAATTGAGAAAGCAATTCAAAAAGCAAACGTAATTTTCTACCGACCCCCTAAAGATAAGACCAGAGACACACCCAACAATAAAATAAAAATTCCCCACCTGGAGACGATTAAGAGAGTAACTCACACCCTTGGGAAATCCAACCCTTTTGCATTTACCTACCTAAATACCTTAGCCAAATCCCTGATTAACGTCCAACAAAAGACATCGCCCAAAGACTCTGGGGTATATGAGATCCCATGCCAGGACTGTGACCAATCTTACATCGGATTTACAGGTAAATCACTTCCCCAGAGATTAATACAACACAAACGGTCAGTTAGGTATGGACAACAGAACTCGGCTATTTTCAATCATATAAATGAACATAACCATAGAATAAACTGGAATATGTCACGTGTAATTTATAGCAGCAACTGCCGGTACAAGAGTCAAATGATGGAATCGGCCTTAATAAAAGAGAAGCAGGTAATGAACATCTCAAAAGGGAATTGGACATCGGACATCGTCGACGCAGTGTTCATTCAACCAACGCTTAAGAAGATTAAAGGAAGATTATCAGCGGGGGTGACCTAAATTGGCTTACTTGTGGACGAATCTCTTGGTATAAATACCACCTTTTCTGTAAACTTTTCTCATTCATATACCTGAAGAGAGAGACAGCAGTCTCTGAAATATAGTACTTTTCTCTCTACATTTTGGTGTTTTTATGGGCTCCTTTTATTAGATGGAATTCTGTTGTTACAGAACACTTTTACCAGTCAATATATTATATATATATATTATATATATATATATATATATATATATATATAGATATATATATATATATATATAATATATTATTATATATATATATATATATATATATGTTACGCATTAATGTGGATAATTGCCTAATGTGAACATTAGGCAGAAAATTGCCTAATGTGTACATTAAGCAAGCAGTTTGCATAAAGTTTACAATTTGTTAACATTAGGCAAAATATGCCTGTTGTTCAAATTATGCAGCTCAATTTTGCCCGATGTGAATACGACTGCCTAATCTAAACATATATTATGGTTTAGTGTAGGAATGGCAATTAATCCTGCAGACAACCCACGGGAGGTTACAAGAGAATGCAACATGGTTAATGTAGAGGCAGTTTAAAGACTTCCAATTTATTTGAATAAACATAAACATAATTAATGCAATATCAGTAAAAGAGAAATAAGTCAATAGATGTCAGGGTTCAGTTGAGTCGAATCAGAAATTTTTGCATGATCTGCCCGGGTGACGGCGTGAGTTGCATCTAAATTTTTTTCTTAGGCAGCTGCATCGTCCTGATGTACATTGAGTAGTACATTGGCACTTTATATATCCTTGCCCACCAGTGGTTCTTCCTGTTGCTGTTCTAAGCGATAGGCAGATATCAGGAACCTCTTCAGACTTTATCAGGGGCTGTTTGATTGCACTAATAGATCAGCTGCTGTAAATTTTGGTCCAAGAATTCCCTCCCGACAACCTACAGTGTATAGTTCATCTTGTTCCCAGAGGACGACCACTAACAGATTTTTAAGATCTGTTGGACCATGATCGACATCCGGGACCCTTAGCGTAGCACACTCACCAAAGGATAATGGCTTGAGTGACAGACCCAAAGTTTCGAACAACATTCGAACAACACTCTAGTTACAGTTGTTCGTCATTCAATTCACATTAGGCAAAATACCCTCGCCTAATCTGAAAATCATGCCTAATGTTGACAATAGGCAAGTAATTTGCCTATTGTCAACATTGTGCAAAACAAATTGCCTAATATGGAGATTAGGCAATTTTTCTGCCTAATGTTCACATCAGGCAATTATCCACATTATGCGTAACATATATATATATACATACACATACACATATATAATGTTGTAGGAAGCCCATTAAATTTGGAAAAAATTAAAAGTTTTTATTTAAGCCTTCTGACACAACTATATGCTTGTATGTTATTTCTTTTACCTTGACCGTTGTTTTCAGTTTGTGTAACTTTTATTTCTCTTTCTCAAAAGAGGGAGAGAATGTGCTTTCCGAAAGCTTAAATAAAAAATTTCAATTTTTTCCAAATTTTAGTGGGCTTCCTACAACATAATATTCTAGTACACGGATGCAGTGTTTAACATATATATATATATATATATATATATATATATATATATATATATATATATATATATAGCAAAATTATATATATATATATATATATATATATATATATATATATATATATATATATATATATATATATATATATATATATATATATATATATATAGCTACCAACTAACCGTTATATAACCTATCATCTGCGTTGACAGTGAAAACAGTCATAAAAGTTGGCGAAAGATTAAAAACATAAGTAGGAAGAGCAACTTCGTAGGGATTTTTTAAAATTTAGATAAAGGTACTAAAGGGTAAATTAATTAAAGGAAATAGAGGAATGATCGTCCCAGTGACTGGTGGTAGAAAGGGAACGATTGATTCATAGAGGTATATGAGAGTAAATTTAACGAAGGAAGGAAGGAAGGCAGTAGGAAGACCATTCAGGGTTTAAAACAGAAAAAAGTGTTTTGGAAGAAAAGCTTAGAAAGGACGAAGAGACTCCTAAGCCGGCCGGCTTTGCTTCGTGGGAGTGAAGTTGAAATGTTTAGTGCGAATTGACTTAGAGAATGTTAGAGAGAGAGAGAGAGAGAGAGAGAGAGAGAGAGAGAGAGAGAGAGAGAGAGATTGTTCTTAGGAGCCGAGGAATTCTAAACAACTGTTTGCTAGTATGTTTGGAGTAAACAAGATGATGCCGTAGAAATATTTCAGGATCGGTTTCTTTTGAGGTAATTACCCACGAGAATGGAACGCAGCTGGTTGTATAATATGTAACTTGTTATTTTGGAAGGAAGTAGAGAGCAACACAGGAAACGTTTGTTGGGCGAGGTTGAAAGTACTTTATTTTTGATGTAGCCGCTTGTTACATAAACAAAATAAGGAAAAAATACGATCTTCGGCGCAATCTAGTTTTCCGTAGTTTATAATGCTCTATGAAACTCTAAGCTGTGGGCCATGAAACACTGAGCCAGGGCAAGGTGGTGACCTATGTTGTTGCCAGATTGACGATCATGCCTAACTTTAACCTTATATGAAATAATAACTATCTAGGCTAGAGGGCTTGAAGTTGGTATGTTTGATAAAAATAGGGTGGGTGATCAATACACTAATTAGCAACCCTCAGCCATATTAGTTTTTAAGATCTGTGGGGGAGGGGGGGGGGGGTGGCAGAAAAATTGCTGACGGACAGACAAATAGCCATCTCAATGGTTTAATTTTACAGAAAAGGGAAACTGTATCCAATAAGTAAACTTTAGTCACCTGAAGGGACTTACCGTAAACTACGGCTTACACGTTGACCACTTAAGCCTGAAAAAAAAGAAAAAAGTTTTTTCTTTAACGAAGAGATGACGAATACGGTACAGAGGTAAGATGTCCGGTTTATTTATTTAATATTTTTAACATACATATTGATATAAGATATTAAAGTACAAATATAAATTCAATATATATTATCATAAAGGGACCGAGCTATTTCGAACAACTGAAACGCCTTGTGTAAAGGTTACTGAACACTGAACGCTGACCATGCTTATACGTTGTAGATTGTCTGGTATATGTTTATGCCAAATGGAACACCATTAGATATAATTGATTACATATCAGCAGTAATAATAATAATAATAATAATAATAATAATAATAATAATAATAATAGGGAAAAACTCTCTATTGCGAGAGTATATATAATGTTCTAAAGGGTCCACAATAATAAAAAGTGTTAAAAGAGTCCGTGTATAATTTTTAAAACTTTACAAAAAGCTTTCGAACCCTTCCCTGGGTTGATCTTCAGTCCAAAAATAATAATAATAATAATAATAATAATAATAATAATAATATATGAAGGTAGGAGACCATCTCTTAAACATGTTTTGTTAAAGATGATGGCAGCATCAGTGGAATTGATTTATATATGTCTTTTCAATTCTTCTTATTATTCTCTTCTCATCAGGGCTGATATTTGCTATAGCTGGCCGATGTTCATATCTTGGTTAAAGAAATGTTTTCTAAAAATACTAATTTATTGTTATGATAACAAAAGTGATTAACAAATCTTAGTAATGGAATTCCAACGTTTCCAACCGTATCATCGGTTCATTTTCAAGGAAAGGTGAGCGTGAACTGATTGGAATGGGGTCGTTTCGGCGGATATTTATTGTGTCCCAGGTGCTCTGTCTGATGGGGCGCTGCGTTTTCATTGGCTGAACAGAGGATTAAGTCCCTGAGTCAAGCCGTCTTGCAGAGGTGGAAGCTCGCACTGCTCTTCGCGTGCGGACGCTGGAGACTGGGAGCATAGTATTGGGCAGGGGCACCTGATTGGTCCGTTCGATCGGCTCTATGGTGCCGGCGGGCAGCGCCCTACGTGCCAATGAAAACGCAGCGCCCATCAGACAGAGCACCTGGGACACAATAAATACCGCCGAACGACCCCATTCCAATCAGTTCACGCTCACCTTTCCTTGAAAATGAACCGATGATACGGTTGGAAACGTTGGAATTCCATTACTAAGATTTGTTAACCACTTTTGTTATCATAACAATAAATTAGTATTTTTAGAAAACATTTCTTTAACCAAGATATGAACATCGGCCAGCTATTAGCAAATATCAGCCCTGATGAGAAGAGAATAATAAGAAGAATTGAAAAGACCATATATAAAATCAATTCCACTGATGCTGCCATCATCTTTAACAAAATAATAATAATAATAATAATAATAATAATAATAATAATAATAACCAGTAGGGCTCCTTAAAGACCATAACCCGCGAAGCTTCAAGTTACACCATCAAAGGATTAACTATAGCTGGTTCACTTAAGGTAGATTCTTGGCTGAGCCCTATGCTTACGAGACGTTTGTTTGGCGGCCGCTGATTGGCTGGGAGCTGCCTACCTCCCGGTACCAGCCAATCAACGACCGCCAAACATACGTCTCGTAAGCATAGGGCTCATCCACGAATCTACCTTAGGTGAACCAGTTATAGGTATCTCGGAACTCTCTGCTACAGAAACGTTACCGTTAATTGCATTTCGAAAAGTCTTCCAACTTCAAACTCCTACTAATGTGACAAACGATACAACGCGGAATGATTCTTTATAGTGGAGGTGAGAAGACATAGTTTAACTAAGCCTAGAATTCGAGAAAACTATCGAATGATGACATCAATTTTGAGAAAATTATAAGTCAGTTAAATGTGCTGCGTTTGGGGGGAGGGGGGGGGAGGGGGGGGGGGGTTAGTGCCGCCAGTGGACCTCATGCAGTGCACTGTAGACGTTACTTGAGGTTCTTTGCAGCGTGCCTTTGGCCCCTAGCTGCAACCACTATCGTTACTTTTAGTGTACCTCCTTTCACATTCTTTTTCTTCATCTTACTTTCCCCCCTCTCCTAATACTTGATTCATAGTGCAACTGCGAGATTTTCCTCCTGTTACACCTTTAAAGCCTTTTACTGTAAATTCCCGTTCTTGCGCTGAATGACCTCAGAGGTCCCAGTGTTTGGCCTTTGGCCTAAATTGTATATTCAACTCTATTCAACTCAACTCAACCAGTTAAATGTAAATTTATGATATTTTTAAAAATACATCTTATATGAGATGAAATTCAAAGACATAAGGTTTTATGTGCCGCCAGAAATGAGCTCGTTTCCAGTAATGACGTCGCATCGCTCGTAATAATAATGAAAATGGAACGAATCTTCACAGATAATAATCCCGTTATAAACAAAACAGCTTATCGTTTAACTATCCCAAATTCTTGAATAAATAAATACAAAGAGATTTGATCTCCGTGATACGGTTGCAATACAATTACTAAGTGATTTAAATATTGCTGCTATTTGACTGGCCACTAGAAATTATGAAAATAATAGCTATCAAATATTAAATGCATGAGACGGGGAGTAAGAGATAGAAAACAGCGGTAGAGGCGCCTCATGTAGGAAGGAAGATGACTAGTTAGGGAAAAGGTACAAGGCAAGAGAACTTCCAGGTCCTAGTATGCAAATATTCCGCTCAATCTCCGAGATCTTTTACCATTCCATTGGGCCCCAAACTCCAAAATGTTAACAACGCACATCGTCTGTTGAATTTTAAAAGCTTGGAGATTTACTATACGTCTTCCGATAGAAGAAAATCCGTAAATTCTGTTGCATGTAGGGCAATAAATAAAAGGGTTGATAGTTTTGAAGAGAGAGAATGAGTTTGTGACGCCTGGAAGTGAGTTTTTAGCTTTGGAGAATTCGGAAGAAAAAAGAAAATGCTGATGGAAGTTTTCCATGAACATTCATTCATTAAGTTTGGTTGTAAATACTTTACAGCCCCAAAAAATTGGTAAATTTAACAGAGAATAATGTTTGAAGTTTCTTCACAACGTGAAAAATTTCACAGAGAGAGAGAGAGAGAGAGAGAGAGAGAGAGAGAGAGAGAGAGAATACCCTTCGAAAATATTCATTCACTCCTTGGATTTGCGCAGAAAGTCTGCGGCCTTCACCCGCCCGCCCTCTAACCATCATTAGTTTTCTTTCAGAGCTTTTAGCTGTCACCGGGTAAAAGATTCATCTCTCAGATGTCATCAACAGCATCCTGTTTTTGGGGCAGGATCATTTTTCTTCCGGGTTTATGATGCTGCTAAAGACGGATGAGGTTATCTCTCTGGGAGCGCTTTAAGATTTTACGTTTGCTTATTGCGAATTATTTCTACGTATCATTTCGTTTATCGTTTACTGTTACTAGCGAACTGGTAATGTATGCTGAAGTTATAAAGTACTTTTATTAACTAAATTGTAATGGCTGTTATAAGATAAATGCAAATGTATGCATTACATATAATATATATATATATAGTTATTTATATATATATATATATATCTATATATATATTATATATATACACACACACACACACACACACATATATATATATATATATATATATATATATATATATATATATATATAGATTATAGCTTTTCTTGGCTTTTCCATTAGAAATATTAACAGTAATATTAATGAATACGCCCTTAAAATTCTCTTCCGTTTTAAGAAACCATATGATGATGAAAAGGAATTCTTTTTTTTTTGTCCGTGAATCAAAACCAGTCGATTTGGCATATAAGGCAAGCGACCTACCGCTAGGGCTACGATTATAAATGCATATACATGTAAACATACATTATATATTATACTATATATATATATAATATATATATATATGTATATTATACTATATTATTTATATATATACTTATATATTAATATATATATAAATATATATATAAATACATATATATATATATATATATGATTATATATATATAGATTATATATATATATAATATGTTACCCCATCCTCCCCGATACCTATTACCAGCGAAGGGTATTTGATACTTGGTATGCGTTAAACCCGAGCGTCAAGGCAAACTAGTTACACACACTCTCTCTCTCTCTCTCTCTCTCTCTCTCTCTCTCTCTCTCTCTAGGTGATCACTGGCGTGGCCTTTTCTCTCTCTCTCTCTATTCTAACAGGTCATCAAATGAGAGTCAGAGTTATATAAAAAAAGTATAATATTTATTCAACAATGGAAAGATAATAATCCACATCTCACAGACAACCTAACTCAGTTAACCCCCTGTATTTAAATGTCTCAATCAGTAATTAGTCACACCAATCTCTTCTCCAAAATACTATAGTCCCCTCCATTCGGGACTCTCTGTTCCTAGGACTCTCAGTCCCCTCACTAGAACCGCCTGTTACAAAGACACGAAAACATACTCGTAAGCACATACAATTGTAAATACAAAGTCAAAGATTAAACATCTTTACAAGATATTAAACAAGCCATCCCTTTGGCTAAAGTAAGGCAACACTTACCCATTACAGCCTGGAAAACCACACACAAACAATTAAAAACTTTCGCAGAGCTATCCCAGCATTCTGCCTTTCTCGCACAGACCTCTCTGTAAGTCTCTCCATAGACTTGGCTAAAGATGCCATAATGAGGCGCGTACGTACATATGAATTCACACCCTTCGTCCACGCCCCATGTAACTGGTTGCAGCCAGTTTCCAAAGGCACTTGAACAAGACCCCATGAACTCTCGAACATTGACCTGCTTAACTATGCATCTTCGTATCACTCTATCCCAGAAAGGATTTATCAGCTTCCTCAGGTCAATGCTTCGGACTGTCTCTATGGGAAGTTAAAAGTGAACAGCACATCACATTGGCATATTAAATATATTATTAATTATAGCCCCTTTCATCTGACATTATATATATATATATATTATATATATATATATATATATATATAGATATATATATATATAATATATATGTATATATATATATATATATATATATATATATATATATATATATATATATATTAGAATTCAAGCGGAGGTGGAATACATTATTACCTTAATACTATTCCCGTTGCAATTTAATACATTTTTATCTATTTGCTTAGTTGTTTATTTTATTTTTTTCTTTTGATGAGTGGGGTCTCTTCCCTCTGTATTTCTTATCTTACTTGCCAATGAACACCATATTCTTTGGAAGCTTGAATTCCAAGTCAGTGGCAATGGCCCCGTAGGCTCGTTCCGTATGAATAGATTTCATCTTCTGAATGATATATACATATGTGTATATATATATATAATATATATATATATATATATATATATATATATATATATATATATATATATATATATATATATATATATATATATATATATATGTGTGTGTGTGTGTGTGTGTGTGTGTGTGTGTGTGTGTGTGTGTGTCCCTATATATACAGGCATACATATGTATAATGAAATTGGCAGGGAGGCCAAATATCCTGACAACACCTCATGCCTGCCTTATTTCACCGGATTTTAGTCTCATCAAATCATTATGGTGGAAGTATTCAATATAAATTTAATCTTTTCGAATAACACTAAAAAAACAGGCGATTAATTTTTTGGGGGGCCAGACGAGTAAGAAATGTCAGATGAAATCATCAGAAATTCTCTTTTTAGAAATCGCAAAAGAAACAAAAAAAAAAAAAAAAAAAAAATTGTTTGCACCAACGTGAAAAATCGTATAACCGACTGGTCTCCTAACAGTATAATATAGAGATGTAATAATACTGTCTTAGACTCAGCATTATTACAGCTACAAATATATACAATACTACTCCGAATCCAAGACGTTCGAAGATGTAAAAGAGAAACTGATGATACGTATCGGAATCTCTAGTTAATTTCCCTAGCACCCCTTTGGTCAGTCCTTAGCGCCTCATTGGCGTGGTCGGTATGGTATTGGCCTGCCATCTCGGTGGCCGCGAGTTCGATTCTGGGGCATTCCATTGAGGGGCTAGAGATGTGTATTTCTGGTGATAGAAGTTCACTCTCGACCTGGTTCTGAAGTCACGTAAAGCCGTTGGTCCTTTTGCTGAATAACAACTGGTTCCATGCAACGTCAAAACACCATACAAACAAACAAACAAACAAAAACCCTGTTGTACCTGTCTAATTTCACTAGCATCCCTTTGGTCACTCCTATACCTGTCTTAAGGCTCCCTTCACACGAGCGGCTATTTTCCCCGCACGGGAAAACCGTGGGGCATTTCTAGAAATCAATAAAGTTCACCTGCCACATGCACTGCTACATCGTGCGGCGCCGAGTGGTTTGTGGAGCAGTTAAGACGTACGGTTCTTTTCCCGTGCAGCAGTAATACATATTGGTATTTCATTTACCTCACAGTCAGGACAACAGATTCTTCAAGAGGAATGGATGATCTCATAACTGTGTCTTGTCGTCTCATTCCATCTTTCAACTTGCTCACAAGTTCTTCGAACGAAGGAGACGACGTGTAAAAATAATTGAAGAACTTCTTCCTCACCTTTCAGCTCTGAATATTATGTATGAATGTTCCTTGAAGTATCCGGAGGCTGTTTATTGGGTGGGTCCACCATTTACGTTGTCTTTCCCTTTATAACACCCTGTTCATTAAGTTTCTCTGCTTGACGTCCTTCATCTCAAGCAAACAACAAAGTGAACTGAGCGGAATTTGCAAATCATGACTCTCCATGGGAGACGAGCCGCACAGGAAAAAGCCGCTCGTTTTAATACGTTCCTTCTTGACAGCCTAACGTGCGTCAATTTTCCCGTGCGGGAAAAAGCCGCTCATGCAAAGCCAGTCGTTTGTTCTATATCTGAATATAAGATTCAAATCATTTATTTTATCATGCACTTTCTTGCCTCTTGGCGATGTAATGTTATGTTAATGAATTATACCACATTTTGATTTCATTGAAAAACATAATGTGATAGCGATCAGTAAATTAGATAATCTTTTTATAGCACATCATATATTTGCTTAATAAAATGTGATGAGTCATGTTCCGTCACGATTTAAATCTGGGGTCATATTTCACTTTGCGAAGCTACAAACCGTAAGTTGTTATCGCTCAAGATAAAAGAAGAGATAAACTTACTGTAACTGATAAGAGTTTGTATTTGTAGCAAATAAGCATGTTTAATGTATCAGTTAGAATTACATGAGACAGATAATTTTCCCATCAATTTTAACGTTCTTTTGTCATAATGTACTGTGAATAACCGTTGCTTTCGTGACGACAATTGTTAACGAAAAATGATGCATGTTTAAAGTAAATAACAGTTCATTGTAATAGCGGGTTAAGTGTTGTTGGCCCAGAGTATAGTGTCCCTTTAGCGGACTTTTATTACCTTCCATCGTTTAAAAGGTGTTGTTGCTTCCTTCCAGGTTAAGACCTTTTTTCCCGTCATGTCCTTTGTTTTGTTGTTGTTGTGTTGTTGTTGTTGTTGTTCTTTTCCCGCCCGTTGTAAGGGAACTGTGTTTCCTGTTCTACCGGTCTTATTATATCAAAACTATTACTTTTAGCACGTTGATATTTTTGACACGGAATTCAATCTTTTAACCCTGAATGCTTGACTTCCGGACCATTTTTTCTTACTCATTGATGTGTGCGCACTAAAGTTCATATAGAGTATTTTATATGTTTTAATGATTTAAGTTTGCTGCATTACAACTATATTGTTCATTGACTATCTCTGTTTGACGTTTTTAAATTGAGACCTAGTATGTACCTCTTGATAGAAGGGCTTTTTATTATACATTTTACCCGTTTTTGATTTTCCAAATGTTTATAGATATTATGCTTAACTGTTCACGGATGCCTATATAGTTTCTAGACCTTGGTCTTTAGGGCAGTGTGCCGTGTACGCGACAGGTTTTGGGTTCAGTTCGACATTTGCTTTTGGGAATCGAGGTCAGGCGATCTGATCAGTCCTATTTTCTATTTATTTTCGAAAAGCAGAATCCTTGTTTCTTCTTGTTTCCTGACTTTGGCAGCTGTGTCCTTCTCGGTCTATTCACCAAGAAAGGAAATGGCGGATTGTTTTTGCTCATGATAGTATGTCTTATTTTTGTTATATTTTGATGAACTTTTAAAATAAAAGAAGAAGGATTTCATGTGGAGACGTAAGCACAAAGAAATGGAAATTTGCGTAGCTTTAGAAAAGGAAATTTGCGTAGCTTTAGAAAAGGAAATTTGCGTAGCTTTAGAAAAGGAAATTTGCGTAGCTTTGCAACAAGTTAGGTGTTTTTTTCTGTAGTGGTACAAACTTGTACTTACAAACAGCTAGTGCAAGATTTATCGACAAGATGCTAAAAGGTACAGGGAAACTGTGAAGGATAAGATATGGATTTATGGAAGTGCTTGTGCAACTGTGAATTGTAATCAATTGTGATTTTTCCTTCTTGTGAGTATGTCAGCTGGTCTGACTGACTAATTGAAATTTTTAATTATTTTTTTTTTCGTTTAGACGGAATAAATCTTTTCTCAGCTTATTTTGGGGTCCTTGGCTGGTTTGGAGATCGAGTTTAGAAATGACCATCAAAGCGAGAGAATTAGAGAGGAGGTCCAGTAGAAGGGAAATTATCCAGTCAACTCCTGAACGTTCATTTTGGATTTTCTGATGGTTACCAATTTTATATGGGTTCGTAAATTTATGGTGTGACTTGACTAACAAATAGTAAATATGTTAAACAGGTTTTATTCATGACCAATCATATAGCAGGGGTAAACGCGCTAATGATGAACTGTCTGTGAAAGATTGAAACGAATGAAGTTTTATTCGATAGGAACTAAGAGGATAATTGTGGTAGCCGCTGGTGACACTTTTACCTCTGAATTCCTCCGCTTTTTATGGTGAATATTGTTTGGGCGAATACAAAGTCGGACGTGTAATGTTCAAAATGGATAGACAAGCGAGTTACAATACGTGTTTTTTTTTTTTTAAACGAAATCAAGTCATTCAAGATACCTTGATAAAGGCAGGCATCAGGATATGACTACAACGGACATACCTTGGCGCGTTTGATTATGCGAAGGTGTCAGTACCGATATGATTAGATTTCTTCGCAAACCTCGCGTCAGTTAGGTCAGTACGGACAGCAGTGTGTTTGATCATTTCTGTAGCAAGTAGCTGTAAGCCAGGTTCATATCAACACATGAATCGTGTCTACTAGAAAAAGCCGTCCATTGTGTTGGCAAGGATGCTTTTGATACAACAGTGGTAGAACATCCTCATTCCGTGTTTGACGAAGCTACATGTGCAGTGTTTTTATGAGATCATTGAAATTTGTAGATGGACTACAGTGAATTTTAATTGTGTGTTTTTACGAGACTATTGAAAGTCGTAGATATGCTAATCCTCCCCCGATTGAATGTTTGAACGTTGACAATGTTATGTGCCCCGTTTCTCACTTTTGGTGTTTTTCTCATATGAATGTTTATTATATTTGTGGTGTTAGCACTTATTTTCGTTAACGCGGAAAGTTTACCTTTGCAAATAAACTGATTTTTATGATACTGGGCTAAAACTCGAAAAAATGATTTTTATCATGAGAACTAAGTGTGTTTACGTCTTAGAAAATTGCTGTGTGATTAAACTGTGCATGATTGATTAAATTTGTTTCATTATAACTTTGTTTACTGATTTGGGTAATGTTCAGTGGCATAAATTTTCCCATGATAAAAAAAATATTCCGTAGAAAGTTAGAAGAATAACAATTTCAGTAAAATTGCTTGAAACGTGAAGACAGTTAATCGTAACGAGACCAGTGGTAGAAACGAGACCATGTTATGAGCTCGACGATGGTTGTTCTGTCAATGAGTGTGTTGTTCTAGTTAGGAATCAAGTCATCTTGACTGCAGGTAAGAAACAGATGCGTTCACCTTTCCGTCAACACTTCCGATCTGATACGAGTGAAATCAAAACAAATGCGCTCCAAGGGAATCGTGCGAAGGTTTCCCCACAGAGCCGCGAAGCCAGTGTACGGTTACATCCCCAACACGCGTAAGGTCGTCGATTGATTCTTCTCTCTCTCTCTCTCTCTCTCTCTCTCTCTCTCTGTGTCTGGAGGAAAGTTGGGTTAATTTTTGGTTTTTCAGGTATCAAATAATTCCTGCTACTTTCAAAAACGATTATCATTTTCATTTCGATAGAAAATTTATACATGTAATCCAGTGTTCACTCACAGGTGTCAAGACAACTACATTATCTCCCGATGGGAATATCACTTAAAGAAAATGAAGGAGACGCCCTTTAAGAAGAAAATATGCTCTACTTTTAGGAAAAATGGCAAAATTATTTTCGACCGAGAATTAGCTCATGGAAAATGAGGACAGACTCACTGTGGCACATGATGTCCTAATCATAAAGCAAAGGTAACTTATTCGTGACTGCCTCGCAGAGTGGTACTATAGAAGATTCACATCAGCCGTGCATCTAATGTCTAGGCCCTTCCCTTACTACGCTTCTGATTGGCTATTGATAAGCCAACGACAGGGCTGGAAACTCTCAGTCTCTCTCGAGAGTTCATATAGGCAGGATGTATGCTCCATCTCTCCTGAGGTATAGGTTTTTCAAGAGAGGTGGAACATACACCCTGCTTACGTGAACTCTCGAGAGAGACTAAGAGTTTCCAGCACTGTGATTGGCTTATCAACAGCCAATCAGGAGCGTCGTAAAGGGACTGGCCTAGACGTCAGACGCACGGTTGATGTGAATCTACTATATTGCTTTTGTCGCTCGAACGGTCGCGAAGTCAAGGACTTCAAAGAACTCGGAAAATTATATGAAAACCAGAGCCCCCGACCCAGGAAAATGGCAACTGTCTTTTTTGACTGCAAGCAATCAAGCGATAGCGCCGCGCGTATTTGGTAGGGATTCAGAGTGTCTTGCCTTAAATCTTCATGAAGAAGAACGAATTTAAGTTGGATCTATGAGGAGGAGAATAAAAGATAGTAGGATTATTCACGTTTATCGCTAAAAACTTGGTGAAAAAAAGGAAAATGATAAATGAAAGGTACTACGCAAGTGGAACGAAGAAATTCACTTGTTAGTTACACGGGATTAGTTAGTTAGAGAGAGAGAGAGAGAGAGAGAGAGAGAGAGAGAGAGAGAGAGAGAGAGAGAGAGATGCGCTGTAAAGGATCTCTAGCATTTTTATTCATTATCTTAACATTTTTCTTAATTTGGGTTATTTTTTTCTGTATTATGTATCAACGCAGTTAAAAGGATGTTATTTATTCAGCAATATTTTATCATTTGGCTTTCCATAAGATAACTTGAGAAGTTGTTGATGGATAATTTCATATAAATTTCATGACGAGGATTTTGAGATGGATCCAGATTCCCGATTTACACAGAATAACCAGGTATATTTTTAGGTGGTGTAAAAAAAAAAATAGTCTTATGAAATTCAAATTTGGAAAGTTGGGTGGTCCTAGTATGTCTTGGAGTATATATAAAAAAATAACACAATGCGGAGACTTAGAATAAATGACTAATTTGATTTAACTAGTATGTAATCTGGCGTCGCAACTATTGTGGTCAAATAAAAGGTTAATGCAAACGCAGAAACAGGGAAAAGCAGTTGTAGTGAAAGAAAACAGTGGAAAAAAATACAGTAGTACTATCTAGATCGAGACAGGTGGGTGACAGGTGGACGGATGAGAGAAATGGGTGTGGGTGAATATGCGTCTTGATATTTAAAGTGGATAATAAAACACGTGGATGAAGATGAACAGCGTCAGGATCGGCAAGTGGGTCTTTAGTGTCTCACTGGCGAGGATGTTGTAGGTAACCCCTTGTGACCCCTTGTGCTGCGACATTGTTGCGTCATCGTCATCAAACCGCAAATCTGTACGAAACGCATTCATTTTTTTCGCGTCGTCTTCTCTTCAAGATTAGTGAACAACCACTGAGAAGGCTGGAAGAGATATTTAGACATTTTCGTGCCAGTATGAACGTTCATTTCAATATTCATGTCAACAGTTATGTACTACAGTCTCATTTTTTATACTGATATGAATAATCACATAATTCTGTGGATCATTATTAATTTTTTGCATATGCTTGATAGTGCTTGGAAGTGATGACTTTTGCTTTGCAGTAAAACGTAATGTACTGCCAACGTTCCTGTTGTTGCTGCAGAGTGCATTGGCAGTATTAAGTGGCTGTTTCAGTATTACCTATTTTACTTAACAGTGAAAGCTATATTTTCTTTTCTGAAGTGTTTCAAGTACTACAGGCGATGATTTCATTTAGTTCAATGTTGCTGAAAAAAATGCCATCCTGTTAGTGTTCCTCCATTTTTGCTTCGTATTCAAAAGTGAAGGCGATGGCATTCTTGTTTATTTTAATAGTGTTTGCGAATAGTGTGCAGTAATGGCATAAAAGAGCCTAGTTGATTAGAATTACATCACCATAACTAACGAAGGAAAGACAGTTGCTGGCGCTCGGTATATTAGATTGCTATTCTACTAGAAGTGTCACTGAGGATCATTGTCATTGAACTCTGAAAAGCAGTCACCGGTGTTCACGTTTTTTTTTCCCCTTTGCACGTGGGATAAGCACGGTTTCAGAGAACTGAGTATCCTTCTCTAAAATATCGTAAAATACCCAAGGAAAGGACTGTATAGTAATTTGCAGGAGACAAAAAAGATAACCAAACAAATATATACGTAAATAAATAGCTTCGATAGTGGTCATAAATATTGATCCCCGGATCCTTATTTTCATTTCGAAAACTTGAGGACACTTTTGGTATTTAGGAGAAATAACTTCTAATAGGTTCAAAGATCATGAAATAATGAACTCTGGCTGAAACGTTTTAATTGGTAAATGGTAGTAAAATAAGGAATATACTAATAAAATTGGTGTAAACGTATGAAAACGTTTGTATTGTAGTGAATTTTGGTAAACGAATGATCGAACACAGAAATTATTAATGGTGTTGAATATATAAAAAAAGTGGACCATAAAAAGATAGTAATAAAAAGGTAAATATTGAAAATTATTATTTGTAGTGAATATAAGAAAAAGGTCGAACACGAATGTTATGAATGGTGGTGAGCAGAGCCAAACAAAGGTCATCCATCATACCAGACAGATTTTGTAGGTGTGGCATCGCCTGATATTTTAAAGGTTAACCATTCTATATGAGCTGACGTCAGAAAACTGTTCTCCTTCCTTCCATGATCAAACTCGGGAATGTCTTCACAGCGGCATTTCAGGCAAGGTAATTATATTGTTCTGCATTTCACTGATCAAGTTTGTTTCTGTGGTATTTCAGCTAAATATGTTTTCTGGAAATGACAGTGCTCGTGATACTGAAGTTAGCTTTAATGAAAATTTCGTTTGCTCTTTTGTTGGGGTTAGATATTTTATACATTCAACAGTTCTCGTTTTCTTATACTTCCTGTTCTCATGGAAGAACAACCCAGATTTTGGCAGACTGGTATTTTTGCATATTCTGATAATGTTGGATTGATAGAAATCAAGTGATCCAGTGCTCAAGAACTGAACAAGTGTTAAACTGACAAAAATGTAAAAGGACTCCTCTCAGTGGTTTTTGCCGAGCCCCAGTGTCAAACTTTTTTGCTTTCTTCTTGATGGATTAGGGAGGGAGACACTGCGGTTTTTCCCCACTGGTTCTATTTTGTTTCCAGTTTCGTGGCTCTTTTTCTAATTTTGTCAAAGTTATTAATGACCAAAGTCGTCAGAAAAGTAAAGGGACGAATAATAACAATGCAGTACCAAGCTCGAGTGTGAAATATATGTGGTAACTAGTGCAGTCATTATTTCTCGGAAAAACAAAATAATGATGGTTCGTGCAAACAGACCCAGAAACTGAGAATTCTTTATTAAACTTTATACAGTTACAGCTGTTTCATTGAAGACGACAACTTTTTCTGTGATCGTGTTTTCTCTAATACTCGAGAGGTCCTGTCCTTGCGACGGATAACACTAAAACTATGAAGTTACACCATTTACTAGTTGGTTACTCAGCCATAGTAGCATCTCTCTCTCTCTCTCTCTCTCTCTCTCTCTCTCTCTCTCTCTCTCTCTCTCTCTCTCTCTCTGATCTTGAGGTCATGACATTGGCTCTTATCGGTATCTCCGTTTTGTTTACTGCACCCAAAAGGAAAAATCACCAAAGGGGTAAAAAGCCAACGCGCTTGTGAAGGAAGAGGCGCACAGTCACAAGGATGAAGTCCCTTTGATTCACCATCTTTTCTTTCGTCCCAATGTGATGATCTGATGTGCTGGTCTCACTCTACGGTGCATTTGAGTCGTAATGGATCTTATACGATCTGAGCCTGTTTCATCATTATATAACCCCGTGAAATGAACTGAATGAGTTAAACTTTTTTGCGGTTGTCTATAATTTTTGTCTGTCCAAAGAATTCATCAATAACGTTGTGATATTTGAATTTCAGTGAAATTCCAGAGGGGCCGACCGACGGGCCAAAGATAATTGCGGGTTTGGTTATGAATGCAGGTATTTTTCTCAAATTCTTAGTATAACATTGCGGAATCCTTCACATTCGTACAATATGATATAAGGCAGGCCTTAGTTATCATGGACTTTTGGAATATAAAATCCCTCGTTGTTTGTGGAGATATGTACTCAGAGCGCTTTCAAAATCACCCCCCCCCCCTCATTCCTTTTTTCCTCTTAAATAATTTAACGAATGTTTACAATGTGGTTTGTACTTCGTTTCTGTGTAAGAAATTTAAAGCACAAAACACGCACACACACATATATATATATATAATTATTACATTATATTATATTATATATATAATTATTATATATATATATATTCTATATACATATATATATATATTATATATTATATATATAGATATATATATATAGATATATATATATATATATAATATATATATATATATATATATATAATATATATATATATGTGTGTGTGTGTGTGTGTGTGTGTGTGTGTGCGTGCGTGTGTGTTTTGTGTCGTAGGGCAATTCGCTAAAATTTAAATTTGCTATTAATGTGGCGCAGCATTTAAGGTACATAATAAAAGTATTTATAGTTTAAAGCTATCGTTCATGTTATCAGTATTTTTTTTCATGTAATTTGTGGGGCGATTTTTATGAAATCTTGACTTTGAATACCAGCAATCACTACAGAGGAAGAGTGAATAATACTGACGGAATTTGTTTTGGGGCTTCGAATGTCCTCCCGGCGGTGATCCGGAATCGATGTAATTCGAACTCTCTTCTATCCTACGTCTCGGTCCAATAACTCTGCCCCTCAGAGCGCGGGAAGGCAATTCAGATTTAATTGCCTTTGTGCTTATGAGTCAGTATTGCCTTTTATGTTCAGAGTCGAATGCATGAGTCACGGTAAGGGAAGTTGGACTCAATTGCCACTGTGCCTAAGATTCAATATTCCTCGGTTGTTAGTAGGCGACTGCTGCGTGGTACGGTGCGTTATCCGAGTTGGAAGGCTGGTTGTAGGATCTGGGGGAAAGGTCAAATTTCGATGACTTGATTCATTTGGTCTTAAAAGAAGCATCAGAATTCGGAATTGACTCACGTCACTGGAAATGAACATGATGCATTCCTTTGGAAAATGCCGAAAACGGCATTTACCTTGGAAACAAAACAGAGCTAAGAAAATGAGGTAACATACATACCGTAGTAGGGAACGGGGGATTACAGTAAATTAGCCAGTCAGTGAATAAATATATGCCCTGGAATCGCTGTAGGGAAAGAAATATTATCGCCATCACGTCTTGGACACCTGTTTTGTAAATGGCACTCAATGTCTTCGACAGCATCCCGAGTGGAGCGAATTGGCACTTGAGGCCCAAGGTGTGGTTGACTTGACGTTGTGCGCTTGGGGACTCCCTTGGGAGGTTAGTGACGTTGGGGAGGGTAGGGGAAAAGGTAGGGGTGGGGGAATGGCATCTCTCAAAGGGTAGAGACTGTTCGTTTGTTTGCGTTTAGGGTTTGTGATGGTTTCTGTATAAAGGCTGCTGGCGAAGTGGTTGGAAATCAAGTAAATTCATTGTATTATTTGACCATCTTTGCAATAATTTCATTTTACAATGTGGACAGAATGTTGCTTTGCATTTATTGATAATTTTCTCTCTCTCTCTCTCTCTCTCTCTCTCTCTCTCTCTCTCTCTCTCTCTCTCTCTCCATCTCTCCGTCTCCTCTCGGTCTCTCTCTCTCTCTCTCTCTCTCTTTTCAACTAACTTGCAAACGCTCATGTGTCGATGTCCGAATTTGAAAGATTAAATTTGACAGAAATCTGGATACTGAAATAATTTTGGCAAAACTAAAATGTCTTCTGTTTTCGTCGATTGTTTTTTTTAATGTTCTGTAGAGTACCTTTAAATTTTTCGATTATGGTAAAGAATGACAAATGTGCCTTACGATGATATTGTAATATATCTCAAGATCTTATTATGAAAGTGTTTACATAAATATCAGTGCCGTGAAGGTTGAACGTGGGTATCTCAGGAAATGCTTATCATAAGACATATATATGTGGGCGCGTAGATAGATCATAAACAAGACGACTTGAACCGTCCACCTCATAATCGTTATGAAGATGAAATACAAAACCAGAGCACCTAATACAATGAGATAAAATCAGATTGAGACAATATTATTATTGCCATTTTTGAACTCTTGAGAGCTATACTATCCACTGAAAATGCCGCCGAAAGCCAAGAGAATAAAATTAAAATAAATTTAATGAAGATGGCTCAGCAATGAGGAAAAATAACAATAAATGAATATATTTACATTATATATGTATATATAGTAATATATGTATAATGTATTTATATATACGTATAGTGTTTATATATAAAGTAGTGTGTAGCTGTAGTTGCATAGATTGAGAGAGAGAGAGAGAGAGAGAGAGAGAGAGAGAGAGAGAGAGACAGAGAGAGAGAGAGAGACAGAGAGAGAGAGAGAGCAATAAGGGTATACACGGAAACATGAAGGCTGATTAGCAAGGCATTATTATTTCTGCCTCTCTTGAAGCTTGCAGATGATATTCGTAGCGAAAACTGACTGTCGTTCTGTTATGTCACGGAAATATCTGAAGGCATCTGGCAACGATGAGTGCCACGCTGCCCCGAGTGCCTGTTTGACAAGAGGCGAGCATGGGGTCCCTCTGTGGCCCCATGTTGAGAGCGTTGGGGTATATATGGTCAGTTTGGATGTGGTGATTATGGTGAAATGGCGTCGAAGTGTATACTGCAATAATGGTAATGGGGCCTCTGTGGTGATTTTAATGCCTCAAGAAATAGCCCAGAAAAATAAGGATGGTCTGGGCATTTAGTGTAACGGGTGAAACACACGAAAAATTTCGCTGTTTGTGAAAAAATGCTTTGCTCTTCAGAAGTGATAAGTACCGATCCGCTTTATAATGCAGAGGCCGATGGAAAAGACGTCCCTATACCTTTACCTAGCCGAAGTTTGGTGAAAAGAGGAATAAAATGAATATGAGTGTGGGAATTACCATGGTTAACGAGTGATGGCATTGTATTGTTTATGTGTTACCTTGAGGCTGATTAAATATTTAGCCAAGGGGAAAAAGTCATTAGAAAAAAGAAAAAAAAAAGGAGGGCAATGGCAGGGAAGCCTCTTGAAAGATGAAGGATTATGGTGCATTTGTTTGAAAGCTGAGCTTAAAATGGTGCCTCAAGATAAGAATTTATTTCCATTTACTCTGTGGAATTATCTGTGAGTTTCCCACACGGGTCACTAAGTCTTCAAAATAGAAGTGTCTTCAGAGCTGTATACGTAAAGCCAGTTTATATGTATAAGAAATCATACATGCATACATATACATACATACACATATGCATGTTATATATATGTATATATTGTATATATATATATATATATATATATATATGTATAGTATATATAAGTATATATATGTTTATTTGTTTGTTTGTGTGTAAGAGTGAGTGGGACATAAAAATACAGTGTAGTGCTTCTTAGTTATCTACAGTAGGATCCACATAATACTCTTGATTATAAAAACGAAATGTATTCATAAAAAATATACACAACGCTGAAAGCTTTCGTCCATCTTTCTACGGACTTGATCACTAACTAAAGAGTCATACAACGATAGCGAAGAAATAATACCAAATATCAACAAAATGAAACTGATAAGCATACCCTTCCTTGCACTAATAGAAGGAGAGGTAGAAATTTTGATGGAATTATGTACAGTCTGGATATCGTCTGATTTGATTTTGTATTGGCCAATTTGATCAAAATTACTGAAGAAGGAAAATTGATGTCACCTGTTCATATTAATAAATTGTTTGAGCTCATAAAGGCTTGTACAGATTCTATCATATTTGAGTTCGAAAGAGATTTCTACCGACAAAAGGCAAGAGTTGCTATGGGATCCTCATCGTCGCCTGTTTTAGCTAATCTTTGTGTGGAATGTTTTGAAATTCTTTTTGTGAACAACCATCCAAATGATTTAAGCGCCTCAACGGCGTGGTTGGTATGGTATTAGCTTCCCACCTCGGTGGTCGCGGGTTCGATTTTCGGCCATTCCGTTGAGGAGTGAGAGATGTGTATTTCTGGTGATAGAAGTTCCCTCTCGACGTGGTTCGGAAGTCACGTAAAGCCGTTGGTCCCGTTGCAGAATAACCTCTGGTTCCATGCAACGTAAAAGCACCATACAAACAAACAAACATCCAAATGATTTGAAACCTTTTATTGGAGTAAGATATGTTGACGAGATCTTTATTGCTTTTAAGTAGGATGCCGAATGTTTTGATAAGTTTTTATTACAAATGAATAGTTTTATTCCACCCATTAAGTTTACTATGGAAAGTGATGTCAATAATCACCTGACCTTTTTAGATTCGGTTGTTCACCGGGATATAATGTAAATAAGTCATTTCCATTTTCTTTTTTCAAGCGAAGTACATATACATTTTTATTCATACCATGTCGAGAAAGTCAAAAGTTATCTTTTAAGCAATTTGAATTATTTTTTTTTTTTTTTTGAGCGTTCCGAGTTTGTGACCCCAGTTCCATTGACCAGGAATTTTTGACTGCAAGTTTCAAAAAGTTAAGTTACGCAAGTTTATTATTGAAAATTGTCATTCTAGAGCCAAGAGAATGTTTTACAATCCTAGGGGGCACCCCTCAACTAATATATTTAAATCCCTCCCCCTTCCATATA
>NC_087206.1:99491169-99493669 GCF_015104395.2 Macrobrachium nipponense | reverse complement strand
GTGCTGCCTGTGGAAGGCAGAAGTGTCACGGTATTCCTGGAATCTGGAAGGAATCTCCAGACTGGAATTCGGGAAAGAATGATCGGGACACAGGCTTCGGACGTTCACCGTCCCGATGCTATTGCTTAGGATTAAAGGCCTCGTGTATGTGATTGCGTCCTCTCTCTCTCTCTCTCTCTCTCTCTCTCTCTCTCTCTCTCTCTCTCTCTCTCTCTCTAACACACCTCTGGTCGTGCTGTGAATCTTATTTATATATTCATTACTGAAATGTAGTTTTGTCTCTCGAATTGTCCTTAAAAAACCAGCATCCCCTAACGTTGTATTTGGGAATCGGGTGTTAGTTCAGTTTTGTGTATCGTAAGATGGGCTGAAGTGAGAGAGAGAGAGAGAGAGAGAGAGAGAGAGAGAGAGAGAGAGAGAGAGAGAGAGAGAGAGAGAGACGCAAGCGTCCAATCAGTACTCCAGTAAGATGTATGCTATGATGTAATTGAATTCAGAGGAAATGTATGAATGAATCCTCGCCAAATCGTTATGACTCAATCCAGCTTAAAAATGTTATAATACTGATGACAAAAGGCCTCCAGGTCTCTGCAGAATATGGATGCTGACTCTGCCAAAACAAGTAGTATTTACAAACTGAAAGGCGCAGAAACTTTGAGCTACCATCATCACAGCCGTTGAGTTTTGAATAATCGCCGCAGTAGATAGACCTTTGAAGGTTGACGATACTGCTTGTAGATTCTACCAGAATTTAGAGTAAAAAAAAATGTATGATTTGTAAACAACGAAATATTTGCCTTAAATATAGGCTCAGATCTAATGCACTGCACGTGTCTATAGTTCTTACCCTCACTTTTCAGCTAATGTACCCCTCTCATTTAGCTTAGAGCAACAGGTTCTGTTTTACTTTCGATGGCTGTCTTGAATTTTACTTTGTAGTGTCATGCCAGGATGATTCATTAGCGAACTTTATTTCTCAATAACTTACTGATATATATGAATATTTCGGTGTATTCCATTGGTCGGTTAGTGTTTTCAGCACCGTCCTCAATAACATTGGATTTGCTCTTGGACTATTGTTGAGTGCATTGCCCTGGAACTTATGCCCAGCTGCATGAAATGAAGTTTCGTCGGTCCATCTAAACAGAGGAAGCAACTCATATCAGTGAAACTTATTGGTTTCACTGGTTCTAGAATTTTAAGAGTATTTAATAGGATTGCTATTTGTCAAAACAGTCCTGGCTTTGAAATGAAATAAACCAAAATCCAAAGTAAAGCCTGTGTTGATGTGCAGAACGCCTGGCTTGTGAGGAAAAAATCATAGAGAGATAAGCATAAGAAACTAAGGAATAAAGGCAAGAAATAACCTCAGAGAAAATCGTTTTATAAATAGATTAACACCAGTCGATACTAATTTACATTACATCTCTGTGCAGAATGGACCTGAAGAACAAAACTACGGTTAGACGGCGTCTTATTGCAATGGAGTAAGACCTCCTGAAATCTGCCGTGCGCAGAGAGAACACTTATAATTATATCTTGTGACGTGACCTAGACGTTACTTCAAGCGTTACAAGGTTGTATGACATCCTGTCCTCTACATCCCCTCTCTTACCATCTCTCTCTCTCTCCCTGTACCGTATGTGTAAGACCTAAGTGTCTCATGGGATGGTTCCTCCTTGATTTTGCCCAGTCTATTCAGCTATTCTGCATGTCATAATTTGACTGGCTTATTCCGTTTTTAATGTGCGTTCTTCATATGATTTGCCTTTCTTATAAATTGATGATGCCCATCCTCAATGAATGGCGCGAGCTTTCATTTGCTAATAATATTCCGTTGTCCACCAAGTGGTTTGTGTGGGCGCTGCGATGGGGTTCGAGATCCACAGGACTCCAGAGGAAGACCTGTCAACAATCCCTTCATAATAGCGTGCATTACGCAACCTCTCAAGCGTACCATTTTAAACTTGTACATACATCATTCGTGCTGGATAAATGATTTTTAGGTTTCTGTAAAAGAAAGCTATTGAGATGGCTATTTCTCTGGCTATTTGTCTGTCCGTCCGCACTTTTTCTTTCCTCCCCGAGATCTTTAAAACTACCGAGGCTACAGAGCTGCAAATTGGTATGTTGGTCGTTCCCCCTCCAATCACCAAATATAACAAAATGCAGCCCTTTAGCCTCAGTAGTTTTTACAATTTTGATTAGGGTTTGAGTTAGCCATGATCGTACGCCTGTAGGTGCCAACAACACAGGGTACAGTTTCATTGGCCGCAGCTTAGAGTTTCATGAACCGTGACTGAGTTTCATACAGCATTATACGCTGTACAGAAAACTTGATTGCGCCGACATTTTCTACTTGTTCTCTCATATAATATAATGGTAACAGTAGAAAGAAGAATAATCTTGGAGATGACGCTTTATTTCCGAGTCTTGAGCATTTTGAGAATTTGGAAATCTTACAATCTTCTGTAATGCCAGCATTGATGCCTACTTGATG
>NC_087206.1:99478669-99488669 GCF_015104395.2 Macrobrachium nipponense | reverse complement strand
TGCTGCGCCTTTCAGTCAGATGAGAATCATAGTGCCCTGAGGGGGATTGCGAATGGCGGATAAAAATGTAGATCAGTTACAAATATAAAATAATTAAGTAATGACAGTGAGGCATTGTGTAGTTCAAAACTTTGTAGTTCTCTATGAGATATACATAACAAAAAGTGACAGGGATGTGTAGCAGGTCTCCACTTGAAAAGTTAATGCCGTTCAGATATCTAACGTTCTAAGACCCTCGTAGAACACACAAAACACACACATGCGCACAGAAATACAAAAGGCAAATGGAACACGAACTCGGGTGAAAAGCGAATGTATTTCTAGATGCAGGAGTGGTGATATGTAGGCTAGGGAAGACCTCTGCCAGGCCAACCTAAGCATTTTCTCTTAAAACAAACACTGGAAGTGGGAGGATGGTCAGATACTTTTTTTTTTCCTATTCCCCTCCACTTCATCTTCCTCGTAATGAGAGGGAAGAGACAGAGGGAGAGAGAGAAAATGGCTGATTTTTATCTTTGAGAGAGAGAGAGAGAGAGAGAGAGAGAGAGAGAGAGAGAGAGAGAGAGAGAGAGAGAGAGAGAGAGCTTTCTCATTCAATGGATTCTGTATTTATTTATAATTTTAGCCAGGTAACCATATTGTAGGGGCTTTGCTTAGAATTAAGTTAGTTTTATTATAGTTTGTCTTTTAATTAGCGAAATTCACAAAAAAGCTTTGCTGTTTTATTGCTGCAATTACTGTGAAAATAGATCGAAGAAAATAAAGAAATACCTAAAATAAAGGTGAATTAACAAATAGCTGAAGGTATGACGATGCGTGTAAATTGCCCGTTGAGGACGTAATTCCCAGTCGAAACGAAGTTTGATCGCATTCTTGCCAGAAAACTCCTGCATCCTTGGATAGACCCTGTTGTAGACACCCTATGTGTGTCTGGCATTCATCGGATAATTAATGTTTATTAATTAACCCATTTCCCCCGGGGTCTTAATAAATTGTACTTCATTAGTAGGGTTATGATACAGTTAGGCCTACGCGTGTCTGTGGTAAAGGGATTCAGTGACGGCGTGCTAATGAAAACTGCTGGTGACCTCTTTAACGTGAGAGAGAAGTGGCTATAACGCAGAAAAAAGGCGTATATAAAACTTAGGACATAAAAAAAAATCACCACTTATTTATACTTACTTATGACCTCAAAAAATCGCCGCATCTTTGTAGTTTCTGGAAGTTTTACAAGTTAAATCTTTTCAGAGCTAACCTCCCGTATTTCTAGAGACACGAGACAGCTGCTTCCAACATGATCAGATTTTGTCTATTGTTGTTATAGTAAATATCCGCAGACGGCAATATCAAAAGGAGCAGTGACTCATTGAAACTCACGCTGTTCACTACCAGCGAAAGGTTACGATATAATTTTCGTCCGGCACCGGGTCATCTTCCCACTGACCATTTGGTAAAAAAAAAAAAAGTTTACCATTTTCAGTTTAGCAGATGTTGACCAAATGGTGTATTTCAGATATTTTCGACTCAGCTTCGTATTATTTTAGTCGAGTGGTATCAAGCTGTCGAATTCTCGCTGAGGTGATCACATATTTTTTATCTGGCCTCAAGAAATTGGAAGTTGTTTACGTTAGCTCCGCAGCAGGTGTTAGGAATGTGGCTGCTAAACAAACGCCCTCATTCTTTAGATTAGATTCTGTATTGTCCAACTTTATTCTTGTTTCGTATGAATGAATGAATGAATAATGATAATAATAATAATATTTAGGTAGAAGGCCCTCTTCCAAGCATGTTCTATTCATGTTAATACAGTTGCTTCTCACCTCCCTTTCCTATTGGGGCTGAACTTGGACTTCAGGAGTGTCACTATTCATCTCAGCGACCTTGAAGACTATGGATTAGACACTAATAACCTGTCGTTTTCTATTACATTTACATTTCACCCCCTTCTCACCTCCTCCCTATTGGGGCTGAACCTGGACTCAAAGGGCATCCATCGGCAGTGTCACTGTTCTTCTCAGCAACCTTGAAAACTATGGATTAGACACTAATATCCATTGTTTTGGTTATTTTTTACATTTCATCCCTTTTCCACCCCCTTCTCAACGGCCCCCCCCCTCCTCCAAATATGGGCTGAACTTGAACTTAGGGGGCATTGGGGCTGTCACTAATCATCTGAGTGACCTTGAAAACTGTGGATTAGACTCTAATATCTGTCAGTTTCTATAATGTTTACATTTTCCCCCTTCCCCCATACCCCCGCCCACCCCCCTTTGATGTCTTCACACCACAGTGTTCATTCTCAGATAGTAAGTAGTATGTATACAAAGTTTGGTTGAAATTATTCAATGCATTTCAAAGTGTATGTGGAACATACATACACACACACACTTACACATACATCCATTATATATATATATATAAATGTATATTACATATAAATATATATCGGAGACAGTTTGTGATAAGCCAAATTTGTCTTTACAATTAGTTATCAGCAACTTGATTTGAAAGTTATATGCAAAAATACTTGATACAAAACATTTTTGGAATACATTGCAAATTTCGAGTAACAGATAAGACACGGAATTTGTGGAACGCCACTAAATGGTGTTTGGAATGGCTTCTGGAATGGTGCCTGAAATCAGGCTTATTCAGTTTGTTTCCTGAAGCTAGGTCGTGAATTACGATTCCAGGGGGATATTAGGAGGAATTACCATTGATAAAGCAATTTCTCTCTCTCTCTCTCTCTCTGGGTCTTCTTCAGTATAACGACGTTGATGATATCAGTTGTGACGTTAAGTGAATATGAATGATCTTATGTTAAATAAATTAGCTTTTTCTATAGCCTTGCCGATGTCATTGTCTTACTGGTTTTCTATCTCTTATTTAATATCTAGAAAGTATCAATATTTTATGAATAACTTCACCCCATGGGCCAAGGATGATCTTGCCAAAGCCCTGCCGTTTGCAGAAAGATATTACAACTGAGCACTGAACATCCACGTTTAGTGTTTCTGCTCTCCTATCTCGCCTTTTACCTCAGCTGCGACCCACAAACGGGACTAATGATCAGGTACATAATTTACTGTGTATGTCAATACAGGCATTCTGGCTGGTCCGGTTCAAGGATCGATGGAACTCGGGTCCCTCAGTTGGTGAATCCAGAGGAAGAGAGAGATCTTTAGCACCCCACCTGAGATAGGGCACTGTCTGGTTGAGGCCTACCCCTGTGTGGACTTAGACGCGTCAAATTGTAGTTAGTGAAAGCATTGCGTTGAAAAAAAGAATGGCAACGATTTCCGGTTTCCATGGGTGCAGTTTTCAGATTTGGAATCAAGCCCTCTTTTGATAGCGTAATTGTATAGAATTTTATAACGTTAATATCACGCTCTATGCTACTTCGTTTCAAGACTTTAGTAGCCTAGTACAGATGGGCAGATGGTCGTGCAAGTTTTCAACCTGGCTGTGGAACAATACGGTAGAGCAAGAGTCTATGATTATCCCGAACATCACTTAATGCGCATGGTGCTGATATTTGTGAAAAAGTTGTTAGTACCCTTGCGACAGTTTGCCACGTTCAGTCGTCGGAGATGATGAATCCCAGATCTTCTACGCCATATTCTGTGGTAGCGGTTTTTCCATCTGGGTCCAGGTATCTTGCCATGGTATATGTGCTCGAATTTTTCCCTCCTTTTGTTTGTTTTCTCCCAGAGATTGACTACTTTATACTTCATTTTGAAGCTTTTCATTTTTTCGCATGAGCCTGATAAGGCCAAGACACTGGAATCGTCGGCAAATAGAGACAAATGAACTTTCCAAGTGGTCATCAATGTCCTAATCATTGAAAGAACAGGGCATTGAACAAAGAACAGTCCCTTGCGGGACACCTAATACGACCTGAGCTGTTTTGGATAATGCTCAATTAGTGTTAGATTTGACTGACAATGTGAAACGAGCCTCCTATAGGTCATTGCATACATTGAAGTGATCACCTCTGTCGAAAGCTTTGGCAAGTTAATATAAATAGTGTAATTTTCTGTACCTGATTCTAGAATTCTGATTAGTGACTCTTGTTTGTTGATTGGCTGTGAGACTAGTTATGCCCTGTATAAAGTCCTGTTGTCTGGTAGGGAAGAAATCGTTATAGGTTAGCTGTTTGACAGTCGCTCCCCGTTTGATTTTCTCATGTTTTTATAAGGCAGGTTTTTAGCGATAGAGGATGGTATGAATTTGGGAGATAACTTTAACTGGCTGTAGCGCTGGATAAGTAATTATATACTTCAAGGTATCTGTAGTATCTTTATTTTTTAATGATTCTCACTCTAAATAGTTAGTAGTATTGCCAGGAATTGGTCTGATCCAGCAGCCGCGTTAATTTAGTCTATTTCCTTTTCCATTATCATAAGATAGGAAGAACCTCATTCCATTTCATATATGTTTACTGCCTTGTTTTCCTCGGCTTGGTTGTCGGCTTCCAGAGAATTTATTAGACATTGATCTATCTGCATACTTTTTACTAATATTCAGAGGTTTCGGCGCAAAGTTGGTGGTGTCAACCTTAGTATTTAGATTCCCTTTTCACTGCCGAGATAAGAATCGCTCGTATCTCGACCTTAGTTTTTAGATTCCCTTTTCACTGCCGAGATAAGAATCGCTCGTATCTCGACCTTAGTTTTTAGATTCCCTTTTCACTGCCGAGATAAGAATCGCTCGTATCTCGACCTTAGGTTTTAGATTCCCTTTTCACTGCCGAGATAAGAATCACTTGTATCTCGACCTTAATTTTTAGATTCCCTTTTCACTGCTAAGATAAGAATCGCTCTTATCTCGGGATTATATAGGCTGTCCTGTCTTCCTGTCTGGTAGATTTCTCTAACTAGATCAAAATTTGTCCTACTCTTCACACTCCTTTGTTGTAATAATGAGAAGGGCATAATTGTTGGTAAGGCCTGGGATGAGGCATTGTGGGTGATATCAGGCATGATGTCCAGTGGAACATTTTGTAGTGTCACATGTTTTCAGGTAGTGATCAAAGAGAGCTGAGGGTTAACAGAGATACAGCTTAGGAGGTTATCATTAATAGTGGAAATTAAACGAGGGTGTTTTCCTCTCCCGACTATGTTGTCCTAATGCTAATTGAAATCTTGTATAGGAGATTGTTCATATATAGCCCAGGCTGCTTTTTATCCTAATTTCTGGCACATCACCTAATTAGACACTTAGGAATTACTCAGCCTCATCTGTGGTGGACCAACTTCGCATTATCTACCTATGGGTCAATCACATCTTCCATTTCACCATTTCTAATAGATCATGGTAGACTGGTTACTGTCCCTAAAGAAAAGGCTAAACTGCTTCATCGACCATTTTGAAGCTAAGCAATTAGCTGATGTACCTCTCCTTGATACATGTCATTCTGAACCTACTCTTACAAAATTTGCATTTTGCTCCAGGAATGGTAAGAAATTAATTGATAATCTTGCCCAGAGCAACTAGATTTGTATGCAGTGAATGTGCTTCGCTGTTGAACTTCTCAGATTCTAGAGGCCTTTTATTCCTCATGCCTTTGGACTGTGGGAGAGTATTCCTGAGGATGTCGTGCAATTGGAACTTCCCGAGTTCAAGCGAAGATAAACACGTCTACTCTAAAACAATTCTCTTTGTAGTTTAATAATTTGCTTACATTTTTATCTATATAGATTAATTTGTTCTTTTTTTCTTATAACGATCTCGTTTCTGAATTCTGCAATACCTTCTTTACTTTTTTCTGGTGGACGCTATATTCTTTGGAAGCTTGAATTTCAAGTCAGTGGCCCCTGTGGGCTTGTTCCTTATGAGGTGGGTTTATGTCTTGAATAATAATGATGGTGAATACTCATTTCCATATGTCAGTAGGAATATAGAATCTCCCAGAATCAATATATGTGGACTGGATGAACCAAGTTGATTTATAACTGATGCATAGTATTTACGATGATGTCCGTATAGGACTGCTCCACTGACAGACCAAGGTAGAAAATATCTTGGCTATATTGTGGGGAGTGGGAAGGGAACGATATCCATTAAAATGACAAAGTTTAACTCGACTAAATAAAATGCTAAGATAAGAATCGCTCGTATCTCGACCTTAGTTTTTAGATTCCCTTTCCACTGCCGAGATATTCTCTAGATAACCTTTATGAGCATAGTAACGCCTCACTTTTGCTAGTCATCACTGTTTGACAATGTTTGAATAACTCTACAAGGAATAAAAATTTTTTTTTTTTCGTTTCTCCATCCAAATAGCTCTCAGTGGAAGGCAAGGTACATATAATTTTAAAATCTGCTGTCGTTGAAAGTAACGTCAGCGCAGACTGATAGTATATATGTTTATAAATCTGCTTTTCTGGCGCCGAATTTTTAGTGAAATATCTTTCTGGTGACTAAACGATTTTTATATTGATTTAAAAAGACGACTTTGCAAAATGGAACAATGTTTTCGAGATCAGGAAATTAGAAATCCTCCGGGGAAGGGAGGCGATATTGAAGCGGCCATATTAAGGTAAAAAAAAAATAAAAATCGCTCTGTCATAAAAATGGAAACCTTGTGGCCCTGAAGGAATGACCCTAGCCACCACCATGAACCTGAGGGAAACAGATTCTGCAAGGGAAAATGGCACCAGCGTCCCGTGACTGAGAGGTCATTATAATCCTCCTTCCATGGCGGGGGAGAAAAGTTTGGAACTGTGGTCCTTCCAAAACCGTCCCTTTATTCAGATATACCAGAAGTCAAAATCACGTTAAACCAACGTCAGAAGAAAAGCCGACAGGTCGATCGCTCAGAAACTATAACCTCTCCAGCAGGATACCACAGAAGTGAAATTCCCGCGCCTCCGCCAGGAAATAAGGAACGGCACTGACTCAAAAACCGCCTCTATTTTGGTATACTCCAGAGGACATAATGCCTTGCTACAACTTTTCCTCCCCTGGCATAAGTCCGGGGATAAGAAAAGCCATATACAGGTGAGACGACAGAAGTCTTCGGTTTTTTCTTATTCACGTTTTTCTCTCTTTTTTTTTCAAAATTTTTTCCTTTTTATCATTAATATATAGCTCTCGTTCTGAGTGTCCGTGTTGGATACCGACATTTGGCTCTAGTAATAGGATTTGGAATAAGGTTTTTTTTATACTTCAAACATAAGTGCTCTATATATATAATAATATATAATCTAGGTATTTTTAGGATATATATAATAATATTTTTTTTTTATAGTATTACACACGTTTGAAGTAATTAAAAAAAACTTATTCCAAAATATATATATATATAGATATAACTTATTATTATATATACACTTATGTTGGAAGTATTAAAAAACTTAAATTCAAATATATATATAATATATATATATATATATATATATATATATATATATATATACCGCTCTGCATTTCTACTGTGATTACTTTTATTTTGTTATTGGTCGGGATTCCTGTAGAAAAAAGTAATGTACGTAAGCGGGTGCTTTTGCACAGATATTGATTGAACAATTTTCCATTTTTCCCTCTCACCAAAGTTGATTTCCTCTCTCTCTCTCTCTCTCTCTCTCTCTCTCTCTCTCTCTCTCTCTCTCTCTCATAATCATAAGTTCAGCCTACAAAGTAGATTGCATGCTCGTACTTTTGCATTTTATCTTTATACTTGTTCCCCTGTTGCAAGACATTCGAGGGGCAACTGCCTCATTCTCAAAAAGTTGTTCCTTGGCACCGGAAACTCTGGGCCATTTCGAACTGGAGAAAAACCAAAATTTTTTGATTCGGAGATTTCCATATCTTATGTCACTGCTGAGTTTCTGATTGCAGTTACCGACAGTCTGTAGTTACATTTGATTCCAGAATTTGGATTTCTCGTCAATCGTCTGTGTTTCTTAAGTTATTTCATCTTGCTGTTGGTTAAGAATCTCTCCTCATTAATACGGGAGGCCAATTTTCAAGGGTTTCTCACCAGAAAGGACACGTTTTCGACAGTCATGCCCTTCCGCGCTCTCGACTCTAAAAAACACCACTAGCTTCGTGCTTAGAGACAACTTTTTGAAGTATCCTCATTAAAATATATTAATGATTTTTACACTTTTGGGGGTAAATAACAGGTAACATACTTTATACTATTGTATATTTTAGTTTCAATTGTTCCTGGGATGATACCAACAGCAGTGATAATATAATAGTCATACAATTGATATCCTTTGTCATCCAACAATGCTAAAAGCGCCTCAGTGGCGTGGTTGGTATGGTGTTTGCGTCCCACCTCGGTGGTCGCGGGTTCGATTCTAGGCCATTCCATTGAGGAGTGAGAGATGTGTATTTCTGGTGATAGAAGTTCACTCTCGACGTGGTTCGGAAGTCACGTAAAGCCGTTGGTCCCGTTGCTGAATAACCACTGGTTCCATGCAACGTAAAAGCACCATACAAACAAACCAACAATGCAAAAGACCATGATAAAAGAACTGGAATTGTCCATAAAAGTTTGTACTCCATGAAAAGATCATTTCTCTGAAACAACTATTTTATTTAACCTCGCTGTGAAAGAAACGCGAGAAGGAATCTGATAAGTAAAAACGAGGCCTATCCCTGGAGAGAGTCATTTACCTTCCCCCTAAAAGATGAAAAATTACGTTAATCAGGGATAACGGAAGCATGAAAAGAATTTCAGAGCCTGGCAATAGTGAGAGTCGCTGACTAAGAAATGGAGCATAAAAGTTATATCGCAGTATACCCCATACGGTACCTAGTTTAGCTCGTTAAAGTTATTAGTGAGTTTTATGCTCTTGAAAGGACTTACTCCTCGTTTTGGGTTATTTTTCTGCACGCATTTTAATCAGCCTGTAGTGATCTTCTGAGCACATAAGGCCAGTAATTAGAGTTTTGGAAAACATTGTTTTAATCCTCATTTTCACATTAACAAATGCTGTCAGACCATCTTATGCTCATGAAGGCTTCGGTGATTCACATAACCTGTGCTCTATGGAGAGCCTGCCCTACACCTTAGTAATTCGCAGTGTGCTTAGACGCAATAACATCACAAGAGAAGCCGGCGCGCGCTAATGCTTCAGCTGCATGGCGGGTGACGAAATGATACATATCTTCGTGCGTGCGTGTGTTTGTTCACGGGCATTAGGCTCCCCTTCAGTACCTCTGATGTGCGTAATAAAGTGTTTGAAAGCACCTACTCCATTGTAGTGGATCGACCTGGGGAAATGGGGATAGGGATGGGGGGGTGCCATGTTGTTGGCTTGGCGGTAGGGGTAACGCGTAATATAATCCAGACATCTGGCTGTTGTAACCTGTCAGGGAGAAACACTCCTCTTGGGGCACGTTATCACTTATCGCGTCGTAGGCTATTCCTATCACCCGCTGAGCGTGTCTCAAGACCTCGGTCTCTTCTGTTACACGTTCCACGCTGCGCTTGTTATTATTGAAGCCTCTCTCAAAGCTCCCTTGAGTAGTAGATCTGTTTCAGATGGTTTTGGACAATTCGAGTTCTTTCCATACCTTCGTATCATTCTTTCTCTCTCTCTCTCTCTCTCCTCTCTCTCTCTCTCTCTCTCGGGTGGTGTTGAGCTACAGCAGTCTCCCCTTATGTGTATATATATATATTATATATATATATATATATATATATATATATATATATATATATCCATATATATATATATACATATAGTATATATAGATATATATATATATATGATTATATATATATATATATATTGTATATATATATATATATATGTATATCATATATGTATTATGAGTATATATATATGTGTGTGTGTGTGTGTGTGTGTGTATAGAAGGGGGCGTTTGCTGTATCATAAAACAGGATGGTCCCGTTAAAGTAATGTGTGTGTGTGTGTGTCTGTGTGTGTGTGTGTCTGTGTGTGTGTGTGTGTGTGTGTGTGTGTAGGGAATTGTATTTTGTTTTATCGCTTTTAAGGAAAGCGCGTTAATTTCACGACGT
>NC_087206.1:99463669-99473669 GCF_015104395.2 Macrobrachium nipponense | reverse complement strand
ATCATTTCCAATGGATATATCAGCCTTTTTTTTTTTCATTGGCAAAAGCTATGTAGATAACGTTCTTATAAACGTAATTTTTGCCATCCGTCTTCCTAGCCATGAACGAAATTCAGTGTTATCGTGTTATCTTGACCTATTATATTAGGGTAGTATATTTTGCAATAATTTTACACTTGCCGTCGTTAGCGTTACGTAAAGCGCTGCGGTTGATGTCTGTTGTATATTTTAAAAAGCGTCGATGGATTTTGACAGCTTTTATAATAGAACTGTGAGCTATGGATCCCGGATTATTCCTAGAGTTATTTAACATTGTAAGTTTTTAATGATCTAGTAAAATTATTGAAAGGTTCACAAAAAATTTTTCTACTTTTGGCGATGTCGCGGGATCCTGGTGTATGAGGTATAGGTATACAATTGCAGTATGGTGCCATACAGAAATCCCTTGATTACTGACACTGATTTTAGCATATGATTACATCCAGCGGTCGGTTATTCCCTTTTCATGAATATGTTTCCCTTAAATGGACATCCTTCCTTTGGATTATCAAGATTTTTTCCTCGTATCTCACTCATATGCATGAGTTTGATACTAATATGAATATATTTTCCGCGATGTATTCAGTTTCATTATATATATATATATATATATTTTATATATATATATATATATATATATATATATATATATATATAATGTATGTATGTATATATATATATATAAATATATATATATATTATATATATATATATATATATATATATATATATATATATATATAAAAGTCATATCACATTTCCGTGATTCATATACATATATCGAGCTACAATGTCCTTTAATATCTAATTCGCTCTACCTCGGAATTAATATATTTTTCATATATGCTTAACTGAGGGGGAATTTTTTCTCGATAATAGACTTGCCCGGACCAAGGCGCGAACTCATGGATCCTTCAAATCCAGGAACGTCAGTGAAGCTTTACCTACTACACCACCGCGAGTGGTGTAGTAGGTAAAGCTTCACTGACGTTCCTGGATTTGAAAGGATCCATGAGTTCGCGCCTTGGTCCGGCAAGTCTATTATCGAGAAAAAATTCCCCCTCAGTTAAGCATATATGAAAATATATTAATTCCGAGGTAGAGCGAATTAGATATTAAAGGACATTGTAGCTCGATATATATATATATATATATATATATATATATATATATATATATATATATATATATATATATATATATATATATATATATATATATAAAGAGAGAGAGAGAGAGAGAGAGGGAGAGCGGGAGATCTATATATACATTGTAATATATTATATACAATCATCAATCAACAAAAGTCGTTTATTGTAAGTGAGAAATGGATGGTACCGAAGTGACTCGAAGACTGGAAATTACTCTATAATGACTTCCAGAACGTCGAATTAAAGTCGTTGGAGGTTGTTGTCCAGTGCTCGAGTCACTTTGGTACCAAAATCTGTTTATCACTTACAATTCACCTTCGGTGATATTCTTGAAGTAGAGCGAATTGGGTATTAAACGAGGTTTTTAGTTTAATGATTGTATAAAAATCACGGCGATGTGATAAAAATTCACGCACACACACATTATATATATATATATATATATAAATAATTATATATATTATTATATATTATATAATTATATATATAATATTATAGATATATATATATTATATTATGTACATACACACACACATGCATATATCGTCCACCACTTACAGTCTAATTGGATATTAAACGACGTTCTTAGTTTAATGATTGCATATAAATCACGGCGATGTGATAACAATTCACACACACAGACACACACGCGTGCTATATATATATATATATATATATATATATATATATATATATATATATATATATATATATATTATATATACATACACACACACGCATATATCGTCCACCACTTACATTCTTTACTTATGGAGGAAGGAATTCTAAAAGGTTCCATCCTTTTGGTGCTCAGTAAGCCTTAAGGGCTGAGAGTGAAATATAATGTTTATGGGAGCTTCAGTCTTTGACTGACAGGGAGTAAATGAACTAATGGCGTTCTATTAATTTGACTTCAAAGATAGGTTGAGCATACCTTAGTTTAACCAGAACACTGAGCTGATTAACAACGCTTCAAGGGGTGGTCCGAGGGATTAGATTTTTCTTACGTGGCTCGAAACCAATTGGTCTCTCAGCAACGGGACCTTCAGCTTATTGTGGGATCTGAACCACATTATATCGAGAAATGAATTTCTATTTACCAAAAATAAATTCCTGTGATTCCACACGTACGGCCGCAGGAAGTGAACACGGGCTACCAGATTGATAGTCGAATAAGGAACCTACTCGTTCAGTGAGGAACTTTCAGATATGTGACGGAGGAAGAAATGGTATTGCTTGCTGGTATGAAGTTCTGGAGTAAATGAGTGAAGAAAGCCCTATGGAAATGTATTGTAAATGGGCATGGTTTTTAGAAATATGAGTCCTTGGAAAAAAATTTTCATTAGTATACCTGTAAAAAGGAAATAGCGAGAAAAAAAGGAGTCTAGATTAGTATAGAGTAGCTGGGAGATCAAGTTAAGGGCTGCAATGTGAGACGAGGAGTGGCTGGAGATTCATTTGATCAGAATGTTGATGCGGGAAATGTTAAGTGTCAGTAGGAGAGGAAATGTTGGAGGTGAAGTTGAAAATGTAATCGAAACCTGTTGATTTGAGATGAAGGAAGTGAAATGAAGTTGAAAATGTAATCGAAACCTGTTAATTTGAGATGAAGGAAGTGAAATGAAGTTGAAAATGTAATCGAAACCTGTTAATTTGAGATGAAGGAAGTGAAATGAAGTTGAAAATGTAATCGAAACCTGTTAATTGAGATGAAGGAAGTGAAATGAAGGGTGAAAATGTAATCGAAACCTTGTTAATTTGAGATGAAGGAAGTGAAATGAAGTTGAAAATGTAATCGAAACCTGTTAATTTGAGATGAAGGAAGTGAAATGAAGTTGAAAATGTAATCGAAACCTGTTAATTTGAGATGAAGGAAGTGAAATGAAGTTGAAAATGTAATCGAAACCTGTTAATTTGAGATGAAGGACGTGAAAACAGCATTTAATGAGACTGGTTGAAATATGGACTAGCGTTACAGACAGTAAATTGAGAGAGAGAGAGAGAGAGAGAGAGAGAGAGAGAGAGAGAGAGAGAGAGAGAGAGAGAGGTTAATGAACTAATACAATAGAACCAATATAAAACTTGAATATAACTTTTAACTCTCTGTCTGAAGTGAACCGAGTCCTGGATCAGTATTAAAACACTGTATTTGCTGAAAGTGGAAAATAAGAGAGGCAAGGCTCAATGAATAGTATTGATGTCATTTTGAGAATGCTCGTCCAAGTGACAGTTGGGGCCCAAAAGAGGGGTATTAATCGGCTGAAAATGAAATGGCATCAGACATGAATGGGATACAAAGTAAATATTACAGTATAGTGGTGTTAGTGGGGCTGGCAGGCTGCCAAGAGTCTGTAAGGTATGTCTTCCTGGAACTCTTGTTAGAATAAGTAGACGTGGAACTGGAGGTATGGTGTAAAAGTTGGGCTGGTGTAAGGGCATGTTATGATCCCATGGCTATTTGATATCTTCGTGTGGATGTTGTTAGAACTTGAAGAACGAACTGAATGTTGGACAAGAAATTGGTGAATCAATGGAGTCTGGATTGGTTGATGTTAGCGGATGATGCAGTATCCATGCGGATAGTAAAGAGAAACTACAGGAACTAGTGAAAGAGTTTAAACATGTTTGCAAAAGGAGATAATTGAAATTAAAGGTAAGCATCTGTGGGTTAAATGAAGACCATGAAAATTGTAGCCAGTGAATTCTAATACGCATATTTGAAGAATGCAGTAGTTGACTCCTATATGCCTTCGGAAGGAAACTGAATGAATGTAGGGTGAAAGAAGAGGTGAGTGGCAGATTAGGGATAGCACTTGGTAATTGGAAGTGTGGAAAAAGCCGAAAAAACTGTTTCTGTGGACGCCTGGGTGAGGTTATATGAAGGACCTTTAAACCAACTTCCTTTTATGGAATTGAAGTGTGGCTGATGAATGTGAATGAAAGAAAATAGTACAAAAATATGAAGGTGAACTGTCTGCTAGTTATAAGCTGAGAAATGTAGGTATTACATGCAGAAGAATAGAATATATATAGATGGTTTGGTCGTACAGGAGAAATGGAAAGCGGCAGGTCATAGGAGCCATGATGATGCATGCACGATTCAGATAGTTCTGGATAAACGATTCAGATAGTTCTGGATGAATGGCTTCAGACAGCTTTTGGAAAGGAATGGCCGTCATTTCTCCAAACACTGAAAGTTTGTGTAATGTATTGATAAACAGCGCAGTTTCTCTCGGGATTTCGATGCATTGCTGATGAGCCCTTTCTGTTTTAATGCATAAAGCAGTTTTTGTTTTGGGAGTTTTTAGCCCGAGTGTTCATCTGCAGTTGAAAAATATTAGTATGAATACGGCAGTGACCATTGTGTTGTTATTTCTGTGGCGTCACCCCATATTAGAGGGAAATTACAGTGATTCTACACACACACACACACACACACACACACACACACACACACACACACACACATATATATATATTTATATATATATATATATATATATATATATATATATATATATATATATATATAATCGTGAAAAAATTTAAACCGTGTTATGCTTTTTGACGTCCGTTGAATACAACCCTACGTATTTTTATTACAATCAATGCTATTATTTTCTATGCATGTATGTATGAATTTATTTGCTTGTGTAATTTAAATATGATTTTTTTTTCATTTCAGGGTCTCCGAATATCTTATGGGCGATATCGACACATCTTCCGCCCTCCTGAATTGTTCAACAGCTTCGTCTAGAAATAAAGTGAGTGTTTGTTTTACTATATGTTTAGTGAAAGGGAACTAAATGCAATTGCAAAAAGTGTACTAATTAACATTATGATGCAAGTCAGGCAACGCAGATATAGGAAGGGTTGATCAGCAGTTATGTGGCCAAAATTATCGTATTCATAATAGGTGTTCTTTTTGAAACTGTTGTGTAAGGCGTTTAAAAGACCAGCTAAAACTCTGTATGCAATCAAAAGAAGGATAATGTTAGAAGCACAGTGGAAAGAGTCTTCTAATCTCTCCACCGAACTGTTATTGTCTCGTTAGTTGTATTTTGATTAATGAATGAAACATTTTGCTCTTACAATGAAGTTCTTGTAAAATATTGAGGCTGCAAATTCACCAAATAGGTGTATCAGTCGCGCATAGATAGTGTGTGTAAAACTTACATATATCTTCAGCATCTGTACAGTAGAATTTAAAATAAATGTTAGAAGGGGCAATTACTGGGAAATCACGAGAAGTGAATAAAAGATTTAATGACTGGTTCTTTGTATGAAGCTGTGTTGACTTGCAGTGATAATAGGGAGTCGGATTTTGCATGGGAGATGGGAAAGATTAATCTAAAGCGATTTGGTAGCATTAATGAAGTTATCTGAGTAAACGGAGAAAAGGAGGTTAAAGTTTGAGAATATTCGATAGGCTATGACAGGACGGAAGTAGTCTGTTATCTGGGTGTTTAAAAGTAATGTTAGAGAGGACTTTTTACAGAAGAAATGTTACAGGTAACTCATGGAATAAGTTGGAACGATAGAAAGAGCACTTCCGGGCTTATGGGAAAAACTGGATGCTGGAAAGATTTGCCTATGATGAGTGGAAAGGTTTCCGCTGATGAAAAGATCAAAGTATATCGAGGCTGTCTGATCGTGCACAGAGAATGAAAGAAGATAGGTTGATGATGAAACTCCGTCGTCAGACGTCCGTATAGAAGGGGGGAGGGGAAGGCATAGCGAACACTGCTTTTATGGCGGAGCACAAAGTCAAAAATAAAAGAAACTTTACTTTTATGAAGCACTTTGAGGTTGACGATGTGTTCCTTAAGAGTTCCACTTTGAGGTTGACGATGTGTTCCTTAAGAGTTTCTTGTGATTACCTATAAATCACCTATGGCTTATTTATTTATTTCTTTATTTATATATTTATTTTTTAATTTTTTTGCCAAACAAATTTATTGCTTTTTTTTTTAGTCAAAATCATTCCTAATTAGTAAAGAAACGTTTTAAGTGAAGAGAGAGAGAGAGAGAGAGAGAGAGAGAGAGAGAGAGAGAGAGAGAGAGAGAGGTGTTTTCAATGTAGTGTTGATTTGGGAAGACAGTTCCGGGGATTTGTCATTGGGATATGTTACCAACGCCTCCTCTCCCTCTCCGTTCCATTCTGAATAGCCTCTGGAAAGGCGCCCTCAGCTGAGGACAATGGAGACGAACAAGTACTCAGAAAGAGAGAGAGAGACCAAGACTGTAGTCTCGGAATAGGTTGAGATGTGATAGGGAAAGTGTTCTTGGAATATAGATAAAGATCCGTCTTAGTGGTTGTGTATATGAGAGAGAGAGTCTTAATTTTTTTTTGGCATGTGCCGATAAACGAGATAAAGTTGAAAAATATCCACGTCCTACTCTGACCTGGTTTGATTCATTATTATTATTATTATTATTATTATTATTATTATTATTATTATTATTATTATTATTATTATTATTATTATTATTTGTCTACCACTGTCATCCTATTTGACTGGGTGGTTCTTTTATAGTGTGGGTTCCGGGTTGCATCCTGCCTCCTTAAGAGTCCATTACTTTTCTCATTATGTGTACTGTTCCTAGGAGCGCACTCCTCTGCATGAGTCCTGGAGCTACTTCGGCATCTAGTTTTTCCAGGTTCCTTTTCAGGGATCTTGGAATCGTGCCTAATGTTCCTATGATTATGGGTACAATTTCCACCGGCATATCCCATATCCTTCTTATTTCTATTTTCAGGTCTTGTTACTTATCAATCTTTTCTCTATCTTTCTTTTATTCTGGTGTCCCATGGTATTGCGACCTCAATGAGTGATACTTTCCTCTTGATTTTGTCAATCGCCGCCACGTCTGGTGTATTGGCATGTATTACCCTATTTGTTCTGATACCATAGTCCCATAAGATCTTTGTTTGATCGTTTTCTATCACTCCCTCAGGTTGGTGTTCGTACAACTTATTACTGCAAGGTAGCTGGTATTTCTTGCACAGGCTTCAGTTGAGGGCTTTTGTTACTGAATCATCTTTTTGTACTGGTTCTGTGCAAGTACTAGACATTGCTTGCTATGTGGTTTATGGTCTCGTTTTTCATATTACACTTCCTGCATATGCGTGAGATGTTATTCTCATCTGTCGTTCTTTGCACATAACTGGTTCTTAGGGCCTGGTCTTGTAGCCGCCGTTAGCATTCCTTCCGTTTCCTTCTTGAGTTCTCCCCTCTGTAGCCATTGCCATGTTTCATTGCTGGGCAGTTCTTTATTCTGTCTCATGTACTGTCCGTGCACTGGTTTGTTGTGCCATTCCTCTGTTCTATTTGTCATTCTCCTGTCTCTGTATATTTCTGGGTCTTCGTCTACTTTTATCAGTCCTTCTTCCCATGCACGCCTTAGCCACTCGTCTTCACTGGTTTTCAGATATTGCCCCAGTGCTCTGCTCTCGATTTTGATGCAGTCCCCTATGCTTAGTAGCCCTCTCCCTCCTTCCTTTCGTGTTATGTATAGTCTGTCTGTATTTGGTCTATTATTATTATTCAGAAGATGAACCCTATTCATATGGAATTGTCCCACAGGGACCATTGACTTGAAATTCAAGCTTCCAAAGAATGTGATGTTCATTCAAAAGAAGTAACAGAAGGTAATGGAAAATACAGAAAGAGGAGATCAGGGATTGATTGTGAATGTGAAAGATCTTGTTAAAATACAAACTATGAAAAATTGACAAACAAGGGATCGATCATCCGTCGATGTTCCAAGTCATAACAGCTAATATTAGGAAACAGAAACATACCACCACGATCCACTCTATCTAAAAGAGATAAACATCTGGCAGAAGCAGACTTTCACACCGGAGAACAGAATTCTAGTAAGAGAAGAACAAATAACATAAAACAGGTTGCATTGATTTTATCACTGTTCTAAATATATGAGGCCTTACGAACAATACCTTTCATGTGGCATTCTCTGAAATTTTCATTAGGTGTTTCTAAAAGGTAAGATGTGAGTCAAATGTTGCACCGAGGATTAAAGCTTCTGACTCATTTAACAGCGTCCCATCCACCTGAGGGGGAGGATGTAGTGGAAAATCTGTGCAGATCCAATAGTGTTTTCGTTTTGCTGGAGTTCAGCCTCACACTCCACCAACTACACCACTTACTGATCACGTAGTCCATTCCCCGATTAAGATTGAGGGCAGCTTCATTTCTCATAAGTGGAAACTTTACGATTTCCACAAGGGTTGTATCATCGGCATACTGAACAATCTTATTTTCACGGCCAACAACCAAATCGCTTGTATATTGAAAAGAACAGTGGACCAAAAACACTACCCTGTGGAACTTCAGACACAATAGGTCTTGCTCCACTAAAGATCCCATCTACAGCAAGTCGCTGCTGCCTACCTGTAAGGAAATCTTGAAGTAATCCTAAAGCATATCCACTCATTCTAAGATTAAGATTCTGAAGTTTATAAATAAGTGCCTTGTGATTTACTAAATCGAAAGCAGCACTAGAATCTATTTGAATTATTCTGCACTCAAACCCTTTATCAAGCGTCTCTTGCAAGTGGCACGTCAAGTCCAAAAGAGCATCGCAGGTATTTACTATGAGATAACAATCCTTTATATTCCTCATATTTATTCATTTGCTTAAAAATATGTTTTTCTGCAACTTTGGAGAGCACAGAGAAAACAGATATTGGCCTTTAATTACTGTGGCCAACTGACATGCCATTCCTTGAACATTCACTGTATTACTGAGCTTGCTCTCATCCACAAAGATACTACTTCGGCATAAAAACTTATAGAATCTACTAGTCTTGAGAGACAACACACTAGGAACCTATTTAAAAAAACAAAGGGAAGAAACCGTCAGGATCTCCACCCCAGCTATCAAGATTATCAAGATTTCTTAACATTCCGAAAGCGAAATGCAAAACTCGTAAGAATAGATTCAGGATGACAAGTATTAGGGAGAAGGACATCATCAGCTGATTGCTTAGTTTTCAGGGCACGATGAAGCAGTTCAGCCCTTTCCCTAGGGCCAGTAACCAATCCACCATCATCTGCTAGTACCGGTGGAATGGAAGATGATAGTGACCCAAAGATAGATGATGCCAGTTTGGTCCACCACAGATGAGGCTGAGTAATTCCTTCAAGTTTCTTCTCCAAGGAATTATTGTAATTTCTCTCGGCTGTATGGCAAGTTCTATTTGCATCATGGCGAGACTCAACAAAAATGGTGTAATTTATATTTGAACGATTTCCTTGTCATGTGTTGAATTTGGTCTGTTTTCATGGTAAGCTCATCCACATACGTCATCAAGCCATGGCTTGTCGTTTCACCTGAACTTGATGACATTCCAAGGGGTATACCTCATTAAAATAGCCATCAGCATTTTATTTAACCACTTCTTGGGTTCAGGATCTGATATAGCATCTGAAATATTAAGTGCCTGACAAGCCTAAGTAATAACGATCCCAATTGACTTTAGATTTCACCTAGACCGTTTTTCCAATGATGGCATTAGGAATATACTGATTAACGGATGTGTCCTTTTCAGTGGCACAATTATCAGTAGTGCTTAAATATTCGCAGACCTTGGGCTTGAATAATAGCTGGGACATCTGTGAATATCAGGTCTAATCTATTACCAGAAACATGTGTGGGATCCTCAGTTATCTGGACAAAATCGGAGGATACACAGAACTCAAGAGCAGACCGGCCATGTTGATCTCTGGAATTTGAATTTAGCCACTCGCAGTGTTGTGCATTTAAGTCTCCACAAATAATGAGTG
>NC_087206.1:99458669-99461169 GCF_015104395.2 Macrobrachium nipponense | reverse complement strand
ATTTTCATTTTATAAGTTAGTAACAACTATATTTCTCGTTTTGCGATCTTTGGTTTTTAAAAATAAACGTCAATTACTCCTAAGGTTTTCTAGTCACCATTTCAGTTTTAACAGGCATAGCCATATTTGTATTTTCACTTCACACTTTGAAAAGCTCAAAACTTATTTTCATTTTCTGATTTACATTTTCGTCCAAAGAGAAGTATTTTTTTATTCCGAATTCGCACTCTCGCTTTTAAAACTGCAACACCAGTTTCTCGCGGAATGCCGCAATAGCTGGCTTCCATATGCCACCCGAATTCCAAGCTCCCAAATTCGGTATTCATTTCCTTATTCAAATTCCATCTTCTGGTTGTGGTTCCTGTTTCCTGACCACTCGCAGGTTTCCAGACACGCGTCCTTTCTTCATGCGTTCTCTTATACTTGTTTGTTTCTTTACTCACATTGCCTCATTTCTTTCCTTTTTTTTTTGTCAAGTATTCAAGTTGGTTGCTCAAAACATCTTTTAAAACTTTTCTTCCTACAGGTCACCCACTTACTCTGTGTAATGCTGCTGCATTAATGACCTTTGACGATAGCAAATCTGATCAATCGATTAATCCCTTGTTCCCTGCAGTGCATCTCCAGATGTGTACTCTCACGTCTATACCTGTATTATCTTCTCTCAAGATTAGGTTTTTATTTTTTCAGTTACCTGTCCCTATTGACTATTTCTTTTCGACTTGAAGATTCCTTGGGAGGCTCAAGATTTTCAGCCTTGCACTGTCTCTATCTCATCTTCCCTCGTTATCGTAATATCTCTGTGTTCCATCTTCTCCCATTTCCTCTCTTCCCTACTCACAGTAGTCTCATGTTTGTTGAAAGACTGAAGTCAACAACAACCCTGGTCATATTGTCCATGGTCAGAATACTTCATCTTTTTTAGATATTCACAGCGAGGCATTCAAGCGTTTACTTTTCGTTTCACGAAGATTGGAATTCGATTTGTATTCAGATTTTCTCATCATGACGGAATTCTTATGAAATGCTAATGGGACCCAAAGCTTACAATCGTACAGTTTGTATTAAACATGATTGAATTTGTTTTGCTTATAATACTTATCTTCAGTTTATATATATATATATATATATATATATATATATATATATATATACACGTATATAATTTTATATTTTTAAAAATGTCTTATGTATGTATAATATATATATATATATATATATATATATATATATATATATTATATTTATTATATGTATATATATGCATATATTCACATATATATAATATAAAAGTAATATACTCATAATCAAGTGTGGAACGGAAATCAATTTCTGACTCACGAGGATCGAACCCAGGACTTTCAATGAAAGATCCGGGATCGATCGTAATGCGAGTCGGAATTTTGTATACATATATATCCATATTATATATATATATATATATATTATATATACTATATATATATATATATATATATATATATATATGCATATAATGGTGTGAGAGAGAACTCGTGTACTTAAACTGCTATCCAAGCCAGGAAATGTTGAAGCCGTTTTGTTGCTGATGTAGAAGACGCTTTAAAACGTACTACTTTAGCGAAGCCTGGTTCTCTCTCTTTCTTTCTTCCTTTACTTTTACTCAACGAGCATTTCTTTTCATTTCCAGTCATGTGAGAACTTAGTGAGCAGCGATGCCGAGAGCATGACCGGTGAGCGCGGAGGAGCTGGAAGCGGCGTCGGAGGAGTTGCGGGTATAGGTGGTGCCGGGGGAGCCGGCGCGGGCCTGGAAAGTGGCCTCAAGGAGCCAGAAGTGCTCACTCAACAACAAATAGATGAGTACCTGCATAGACACGAGCAAGGTAATTGTGGACATTTCTTTTCTTTTCTTTCATCCCCCGGTTCTTTCTTTCCCCGAAGTCTCTTCCTCTTTCTCTCTTCATTCGTGTTTGTTTTGTTTTACATTTCATAAACCATCACTCAAGACCTCAGTTTTGTTTTCGTCCATAGCATCAGATGGCGAGTAAGAAAATCATAGATTATCTTTTTTTATGTTTCTTGCATTTTCCTTTGGTGTCTTATATACCTGTACAGATATGATCAAAGTCATTGTGGGATTATTTTTAAGTTTCTTTCTCCAGTTACTTCTTCCCTTATCACAACTTTTAAGCTTTTTTCCTCCATTTTCATTTTTCAAGGTAGTCCTAGTTTCCATATTCTCTGGAGTTCCAGTTTTTCCATTACATTTTTCTTATGTCATTGATTTTGAAATTATGTTTATTGTGTTTATTCTATCATTATTTATTCTCTAATTCTATCCTACCATCCTCTTATCTATTTACATTTTTATAGATTTTTTAAGGTAACCAGCTCAGGGAAACCGTCCTACAAATTTGTAGACTTAGGTATTAAGCGGAGAAAGATGATGATATCCCATGGCGTTAATGAACATTTATTTTCTTCTTGATCAGAGGCGTATTGATTCCTTAAATCTAGGTTG
>NC_087206.1:99441169-99453669 GCF_015104395.2 Macrobrachium nipponense | reverse complement strand
AAAAACCAGCTCTTCCCCACTCCAGTTCATGGGTCACCCATAGAGATGTACTACTACTGCCACACCTACATAGGCTTTGTATATATATACTCTTGTAAGACATCCTATGACCATATTTTTTCCAGTGATCAGGAACATAGAAGGAAGTACCCGAAATATATGGTTTGGAAACGTTCAAATAGTGTTTTATGGGCCTTTTATCTTCAGTAATATATATATATATATATATATATATATATATATATATATATATATATATATATATATATATATATATAGTACTTATCGAATAAAAATTCCCCTTCGGTTAAACATATTGAAAATATATTAATCCGAGGTAGAGTGAATTAGCTATTAAAGGACATTCCTAGCACGGGGTGTATGTATGTATGTATGATATATATTATATATATATATATATATATATATATATATATATATATATATATATCGTGTCTGTGTGTATAAATAAATACACGTGTTGTCATCAAGCAGAAGGAGAATTAGCACGAGCGCTTCCGTGTAAGATGTAAGAACTCGAAAGCTCTTAGCTAGTTCTTATCTTAAGCCTTCCTCCAGCTGAATGACAACATGAAACGTCGCAGTTAAAAGCGAGGTATACACATACATAAGTAAGTACATTTTAACTCTTTTGGGTGTACACACGTGATCGTATAGCTTATAAATGATGGGTTTTATCTGTAAGTAATTTAACGTGTATGTACGATACATACTTTATGTAGATATGTTTGGTTTTCCGCACTTATTCTCTGCCTTTTCCCTTGGATTATTTCATGTTTGCTTATATCATGCCTGCCAGACATACAGTAAATGTTTTCGAAAAGTAGCCATTATGGTGTGTGTGTGTGTGTGTGTGTGTGTGTGTGTGTGTGTGTGTGTGTGAGAGAGAGAGAGAGAGAGAGAGAGAGAGAGAGAGTCATTTTATTTTTATGCAGCGGGATAGAATTTCGTACCGTCCATCTAGTAAGAAAATGACGGGAAAATTTTTGCTATAACTCCAGATATTGCTTTTTGTTCCTTCCTGTTTAATGACTGTGGATTTTCACAGACAGAATTTTGTAATAGCTGAGATGCATCTTTTTAATGAAGGCTATTAATATCCGCTTTGGGGAGAGAGAGAGAGAGAGAGAGAGCGAGAGAGAGAGAGAGAGAGATAAACAAGTAAGGAGGTATGTGTTGGTGGTAATTTAGGAAGAAAAAGAGAGAGGAAAGGGAATTTTTTGGGGGGCCGGGGGGATATGTGTAGGTATCTCCCACCCCCTCGTGACGTCACTATCTTGAAACTAGTATATCTTTTCAATGCCGTTTCATTTTTTCATTTGTTTTTGTGGCTCGCGAAGTATCGATTGTTGAGGCGCTTTTATTCTCCTGTGTATCTCCCCCTACCCGTTGGTCTCCAACTTCCCACCCACGAGAGTCCTTTAGCAGTTTGTATTGTGCTTCTAAAATGATGGCTCATTTTTTATCCAATCTCTTCAAGAGATGGATTGGACATTTTTTTGAATGGCGTTATTGTCTTTTACGTAAGGGAGTCGTATTGTGTTGCTTTATCACAGCTGCTCTATATTCTGGTCAGACCTCAGTCTTTTCAAAAGGTATTATTACTATGTTTATCTAGTTCTCATGATTTTTAAATATATTGGTCACGATATTCACAAATGACTTACGAAATCATGTGGATTTTTTTTTTTTTTTTTTTTTTTTTTTTTTTTTATATTTTTTTTTTTTTTTTTTATATATATATATATATGAATATCACAAAGGACTATTTTTTCATACGTGTAATACTATATATATAATATATATATATATATATATATATATATATATATATATATATTTACACACACATATATATAGATAATATTATATAAATAATATATATATATGTAGATATATTTTTATAATATATTATATATTATATATATATTATATAATATATTTATAATATTATACATAAATATTTTATATATATATATATATATATATATATATATAGTATATTATAATATTATAATAAAAGGATTAGAACACTGGTTTAAAGCCTTAAAGGACTAATATTTCCTGGACTAAACCTTCCACCTTTATCAAGTAGGTGAATGAACAGAAGTTGCATTGGGCCAAAATAATATAGGTGGGAGATGAGCCCATAGAACGATGCATTTAAGGCCCGTATCTTCCCACAATAATATTTTTTTCGGGCCAATACTACTTCCGTTTTTTCATCCACTACTTGATAAGGATGGAATTAGTCCACCGAAATATAGTCCTTAGTTTTAAACCAGGGTTTTAATGGGCCTTTTATATGTAAGGACGTATTCCTGTTTTAAACAGAAGATTTTATACATCTATATATATATTATATTATATAATATATATATATAGTTGATATATATACTATGTAATATATAATATATATATATATGTGTGGTGTGTGTGTGTATATATATATATATATATATACTATATATATATATATATATATATAGATATATATATATATATATAATACATATAACGTACACTGTGTAATGGCAAGGCAAAGCTGAAAAGAATATTACATGGTTTTGTCTGGAGGGGAGGCAGCATTTGCCTACGCGAGACAGTCACGTTTCTGGTCCTGATTTAACATATTGGAGAGAAAGTCGAGCAGAGGGAACAGAAAGGAATATAAAGTTGTAGTATGTCAAGGTGATGATTATTGTGCAGAGGAGGATTAAGAGATGAAGAAGGGTTCGTGAGGAAAGACATTGCGATGATTGCAGTGAGAAAATGCTGTGTAGTCTTGAGATAATGATGATGATGGTGATGACGAACTACTAAAGTAGCAAGAGTAATTGTGAGAGAGATGAAAAAGCTTAGGATGACTGTGAAAGGAGTAGTCTTGAAGATGACGATATTGGTGGCGATGATCTGGGAGAGAAGAGTGGCTAGTAGAGCCTAGTGACGGCGATTATGTCAAAGGTGTTAGAGGAATTATCTTTAACATCAGGATGAACTAAAGGGGGTTGGACGATGGGGAGGTAGGATGGGGACCAGAATCGAAAATGAGAATGGTGGTATAGGTTAATTCCAAGAGAAGTAAGATGAAAGTCTTTAGTCTGAAAATCCTGATGTGGATTCTTGTCCCAGATCGCCAATAGTTGCTTCGTTGGTGCCTCTATATTAGCAGTTTCGTTTATGGAGGGAGAACCAGCTATTGAAGAGCTCTCTTGTGGACGTTCTTTCGGATTCCCTGGTTCCTCATTATTCGCTTATCCTTCTTTCACTTCCTTATGCTCTCCCATTTTTCAGAAGCTCTCTCAAATGCTGTGCATGCTATATATACGTATATATATTAAGTGCGTTTATGTATGTATGTATATTTGTATGTATATACAATATATACAGTATGTGTATATATGTATTTAATCTACCCTAGAGGTTTTACAAGTATTATGCTAATAAACAAACCTTTAACTGAACAAACGCTATCAAACGTTTTTGGTCTAAAGAATTATGATGGAACTCTGAGATTCAATTTTGCCTATATACTTTTCAAGGGCCCTTTCCTACAGTTCATTTTTGGCCACCTTACATTCATGTCTGATTTAGAGTAAGTGTCTGCATTTAGAAAAATGCCTACAATTGAGTATTCCAGTATTATATTATCAGTTTACTCATGTACCCATTGCTCCTACTGTTAAAAAAACAAATACGTACATATACTACTGCTTCCATAGTTACATCTAAATGAATGTTTTTAATTGCTGCCATGCCTATAATTCTATACTGGTTTAATTATTTTTAGCGACATTTTAGTCTTAGTGTTTTAACTATAGTTAAACTTGAGCTTTGTTTGTGGTTTGCTAATCTCGGAAGAGAGAGATAGACACAGAGAGGGAGAGTGCAGAGTATATTTCTTGTGAGTGCATTCTGAAATGAGAGAAAGAGAGGGTTGTTGCTTGCCTTGTATGAGAGAGAGAGAGAGAGAGAGAGAGAGAGAGAGAGAGAGAGAGAGAGAGAGAGAGAGAGAGAGAGAGAGAGATTTCCCTATGATTGGTTCCACCTAACTATTAAGGTGAGATGGGGGTGGGGATAGGGGCGGGGGGTGGGGCCTATCCCAAGGGGTTGCACTTGGTGGGGGGGGGAGGTGGTGATTACCTAGTCGGGGCCTTCCTTCGTGTGGACATAAGACTGATAATTGCAGTTATGAAATCAATAATGTAGGTTCTGCCTTCGGGGTTGAAATCAATGTGCCAGTATAAGCGGTGGCATTGCATCTTGGTTCATCAGGTAGGATATCAAGAAACTTGTCTGTTTTATGATTGAATAAGTACCCGAGTTGATTTGTGTGTTTTAAGATACAGTGAATGGACAATTCCTTAAGAGTGAGGCCATGCGAACAATTGAAGGTGTAAGTGCGATCTCGGCTAAGTTGTGATACATGGCAGGCGAAGGTGGAGAGCATCAGACGCCAGTTCGAGGGTTGTGGTGAAACAGAAGGACAATGGTTTCTGATGTTATGGAATGTCGTAGATTTTGAACCACCCCTTCTCTGACTTGTAGATGCATATGACTTTATAACGTTGATACCAATAGGTATACTAAATGCCTTGAATAAGCTCTAATTATTGACTCTGATTGATCAGCTGTGATACCCGAGATCGTCCGTCTTTAAAACCTCGTTGGCTGATAGGGAAGAGATCGTCAGCAGTCAGGTGTTTACGATTGCTTTCTTTATGATCTTCTGATGTTGGGATGTTAGTGACAGTGGACAGTGTGATTCCCGGAGATAGCTTTCCCTGTTTGGCTTCAGTTATTGAGGTGATTGTAAACTTGAGGATTTTTGCCATTTCATTTCATTTATTAATAATTCTCACTATACGAGATAGATGGGTTTCCTTAGTTCAGTTTTGTAAGATTTCAATTTTACTACCAGGAAGTAATCTTGTTCGGCTGCAGAGGTATGTCTAAGAGAGTCGGTTATCCTTTTCAGGCAATTCTTCCGTGAAGGGATTGTTTTGTAGTGGCGGGAGATCTGTTCTGGTGATGTGATAAAAACATCCATTTGCTTCGATGGGGCCATTTGCACTCCTCAATTCTTGAAATTTGCGTCCTAGTTAGAACAACCCTAGGGTAGTTCGTATATTCTTCCTCATGGTTTTAGGCTGCGAGAGAATATATTAGATTTTGTTTTTTCGATGGTGTCGACTTCAAAGTTTTTCAGTTTTGTTTTTCCTATCCGGATAAGATTGACGTGCCTGGTAGATTCTTGTCTGGGGCAGAATTTACATAAAGCTTTGTATGGTTTTGATGTAATGATGCGAGAGATTTCGATCCTAATTTGTTTTGCAAGGAGTCATCCAAGTAAATCAGCTATGCTTTTGATTTCAACGCAGTTTGTCTTGAGGAGGTTGAATATGTATGGAAATAAGGCGTTCTGTTTAGTGGTGTTTAGGACGTTCTTTTGACCATTATACCAGAATCACATGTTATCAGGTAGTGATCACAGATGTTTCTTAAAAGATTAAGAGTATATGTTTAAATTTAATCTCGAATGTTTTTTCTTCTCCCAACTGTTAGTCTGTTTCCAAATGAAATCTCTTGTAGTTGATTATACGCGTCAAAACATATCGAATGAGCGTTTTACTATCCTAGTTACTAGGGAATAATCTCGCACCGGGACTCTTCCTTCTATCCATATTGCATAAGGAAAATTAAAATCCCCCACTACGAATATATGCGGTTCTGGTGAGCCAGTGAATTTATGACTGATGGTTATGTTATTAAAGATGATATTCTAGAAGGACTGCTCCAGTGGTAGTCATGGGATTGTGTGGACTGTAATGTGGAGCGGGCGGGGGGTGGTATGCTAGTTAGATGACAATGATTAACTTGCTGACATGATTTGTTATAAAAGAACCTATGTTATCATTTGATCTTGATAGTATATTATAAGTATAGTTGTGCTTAAGACGATAGATATGCCCTCTCTTTCGTCGGGAGACACGATTAGACAGTATTTGAATAACCTATGGAGAGTTTAGCTTCAGCTAAGTTAGCCTCTCAGTGGAGAGAGAGAGAGAGAGAGAGAGAGAGAGAGAGAGAGAGAGAGAGAGAGAGAGAGAGAGAGAGTGAGTTGGTAGTGGGATTGCAAACCTATGTTGCTTTGATTTTGTTTGTGTTTGTTTGTTTGTTTGTTTGAGAGAGAGAGAGAGAGGTTTTTTTTAACCAAACCTAGTGTGGTCTTCATGCAAAATACCCCACTTAAACAATTGCTTCCGGTTTCCATCAACAAAAGTCCCGGACGTTGTCATGGCGACATCGCTCTGGTTAATCCCCCTTTCACACGTCAGTTATTTGTTCTGGTTCCACCAATTCGTTCATTTGTTCCTGTTTTTGCTTTTGTGATCCGAAAACAAAAATTGGCGCAGATTGGCACACTTCGTTAAACACGGAAAAAGGCCTGATGGGGCGAAACCGGTTTTGTTAGGGAAAAGGGAGCGAAGGAAGAGATGAAAGAGGAAAATAATAATAATAATAAATGTGGAGATTTAAGGAAAGAGCTATGAATGCGGTGGTTCCAAACCTCCGCCTGTTTTGCCCCGTTATTTGTGCTTTCATTTCCGGAGTGAGTAATCTGCTTAGTTTTGTGCATTGTGCGGCCCCATTATTTTGATGACCATCACAATGCATTGATAGCATTTTCATGGGGATTTATATGCTCGCACAACTGTAACAATATTTATTTGTTTAGTTATTGATGATTGATTTATTTGTTTACATTTCGGTTTCCTTCTCGAGAGTTTTGCTGCTGGGAACTGGATGGTCTCGGCTTGTTTCGTATGAGTGCAAGTTAATCATAAACCACATTATTATTATGGTATTGAAAATTACCCTATTTATACATGTATTATATATATAATTGTTTCATATATAGCTATACACAGACACAAACCCAGACAGAAACAGATACACACACACACACACACACACACACACACACACACACACACACACATATATATATATATATATATATATATATATATATATATATATATATATATATACATATATATATATAGCCTTGCTCTTGATAGTGTATAATATGGGTACTGCAATTTGATTTTTCATACTTTACATACATATATTTACATAATGCAAATTATGATACTTATTCTTTTAATGAATTATTCACTGTTTGATTACATTATTGATTCCTCTTTATGAAAAGTGTTTTTGTAAGTTATATTTGTACTTTTGATTTGTCTGTCATGTCTTAATTTAATGTGTGCAAATCATTCCAAATCATCATAATAGTTAACCTTACCATGTCAGCGATGAAAAGATTACTGTTATCGATACTGCAGTATAATGTTTCTCTGTGTATGGATGCTCGTGTAGGAAGGTAATTAGGTTATGCTAACAAAACGAAAAGCTATATCAGTAATGATAAATAAACAGCAGTTTTCCAGAACATATTTCAGTCGCAAATAATCAAAACGCAACCGTAACTGCAACAATTACAACAATTTCAGACCCATGTTACTACGCTCGCTTGAGCTCGCAAATCCGGCTTATGATAAAAAGAGTCATAATTCCCAAAACAGTGCATACCAACCGGTGCGCTCTCGTTGTTGATTATGGTACATTTTCTTTATCCTGGAAAATCCTTGATCCACTTAATGGATGGCCACCATTTCCCCAAGGCATGAACGATACGGGGATCTTTTCCAGCATCCTTGGAATATCACGCTAGACACTAATGGTTCCAAGTCCACTGGGACTAATTCCGTTGGTTGAATCTAAACCTCTCCCGTTTTCTTTTTTTTACTTGGTGTTTTTTAAGGTGCCTTGGGTTATAAAGATAATGTAGTACATGTTGTCCATGCGTGCAAGTGTGTATGTGGAAGGTGCAAAGAATAGGACTGGGAACAGATCGAAGAGGTTGAAGACTAACCCATTTTCCCCAGTAGAATTGATCGTATACGTATTTTCGAGGGATCTCTATGATATGTTTACTGGATAAGAGATTGTTTGTGAACAATGTAGGTAGTTTCATTTAATTTCATCTTTCATAAAGTACGTGTTTTGAGGTTAAATGGATGTATAATTTTTGTACATCGTATATTTCAAGTCTAGAAAAAAAATAAGCAAAACAACTTCAGTGTGGTGTATCTTGAGAGGAATGATGGTTGTCATTGTTCTCCAGGTGCTGTCGACCCATAGTACGTTTCGAGTACTGTAATTGTTTAGAGCGAAACCGGTAATAAGCTTACACCTAGATGAACTGATATGCTCTTTTGTTTCAATTACCGCTGAGGGAATAGATTAACTTTTTAGTCTTTACCAAAATTTAATGATCAGACTGATTCGAGAAACTTTACTGAGAGGTCGAAATAACGTGACATACTGTTAAAATAACATCTGGCTTCAATGCCTGTGTTGGAAGAACAATACTGACTTTATGGCCTTCACATCTTGAAAAGTGGTCATAAGTGAGGAGTTACCCTTGAAAGTAAGATATTGGCGCTAAGGTATTATAAAACCAAACCTCAAAATGGTTCAGCACTGCTGTACCTCTTTGCAATGTATTTTACCCGAAGAGAAGCAGCTTCAGGCAAAGTGGGTCTCGTCTTGGTTCGATGGATTTTGTAAATAGTTACTCGTTTCATTTTATCAGCTTTGCTAAATGTGCCTTTTATGTCATTTAAATGCTGAAATGTATGTTTTAGCTGTGTGATAACGGGACTATTTTGCTGCTTGGGCGTTTTTATCGGAGCTGGTTGATGGACATGACACTGTCAGATCTGGTTCTCCGAAAGGACTATGTTGGTGTTTTTCGTCTGGGTCTTCCTGAATTTTCTCTCTTATGTAGGATTAAACTAAACCATTTCTAACTCTTGCATAGACGTTCAAGACCTATTAGTGTTTCATGTAAAAACTTTATTTGTATAGTACGAAATCTAATAATCATAGGAAAAGAGAGCTTACGTAATTGGTGCAGGCTTGGAAATAAACGTCGCAGTATGTTGCCTGGTAAGAATTTCAACTCCTTTTTGCTCAGCGTAGTAGGATGGTTTTATTTTTCTTTGTTCGGTTATTCACCATGTTTTGTAATATTTGCGCATATTCTTGTCATTGCATCGTGGGCATCAGTTTCATGCAGTGCAACATATATATATATATATATATATATATATATATATATATATATATATATATATATGTATATATGTATGATATGTATGTATGTATAGTATATAATATATTACAGATATACGTTACGTTTTCAGTAGTGTCAGGCAGGTTTTGTTTCCAAAGCGTTTTGCATCATATTATGTAGCCTGTGTTGTCTGTGATCAATCATTGATCTGATTTTCTGAAGAGAAATTGACGCTTTTTAAATAAGACCGAAATTGAATCCTCTCGTCGCCCCGCCACGTTTTTCAAGAGGCCATTTATTCCTCGTATTTTAGATTCGTAGAGTGGAGATAAATATTACATAAATAACTGATAGTTATATAAATATTACATAATTAACTGATAGTATTGCTATTTATGTATTTCCTTTTTGTTTTTTCATATGTGTTCGTCATTGTTTGTTTTCCTTTTTTTTATATACAAAGACTTTCATTTTATAAACGCTTGCTTGCCAAGTCTCTGGTTTTTGCTTCAAGTATGTGGATACATGTGCTCATTGTTATTATTATTATTATTATTATTATTATTATTATTATTATTATATTTTAAGAGTTTTAGAGTTTTCAAGAACCAGGGCTTGGCAGTCATTATATATATATATATATATATATATATATATTATATATATATATTATATTATATGTATATATATAATATATGTGTGTGTTATATTATATATAAGTATATATAGATATATATATATATATATTATATATATATATATATATATATATATATATATATATATATATATATATGACCCAAGCCTTGGTTCTCTTTCAACAAATTCTAAAACTTAAATAATAATAATAATAAAAATAATAATAATAAAATAATAATAATATCTATCTATCCATTTATAAACATGTATAGATATAAATACATATGCAAATATATCTGTATGCATAACAATTCCGGAAAGTTCTATATTAAACTTGTTTTAAAACGATTCTTCCCGCAGAGCTTCCTGCCGTTCCAGTCCATCTACTGCACGGCTCTCGACCAAGACATTGAGAATTGCACTAACCTGAGTGCTACCTGTAATCTTCTCCAAACTCACAAATTCATCGAGGTAAGCATATTTTATTTCTGCATTTCGTCTCTTTATTTTTCTGTAAAAGACAGCTATTGAATAGGTGGCTATTTGTCTGTCCATCTACACTTTTTCTGTCTACCCCTAAAGATCTTAAAATCTACTGGGGGGAGAGGGCTACAAATTGTAAATGAACATCTCAAAAGGAGCATGGGATTCAGATACGATCGACAAGATTTTCATTCAACCAACGCTTAAGAAGATTAAAGGAAGATTATCAGCGGGGGTGTTATCCACCCTCCAATCATCAGACATACCAAAGTGCAGCCCTCTAGCCCCAGTAGTTTTTAATTTTATTTAAGGTTAATGTTGGCCATGATCGTGCGTCTGGTAACGCTATGACAGACCACCACTGTTGTACAGAGAACTTCGGCCCTCAAAAATCATATTTGTTGTTCGTGTTAAAAAGGTGAGCGTGTTCGCTATGTATAACTCTTGCTGTGAGTGTGGTCGAGTAGATTGTTCGCTTTCATCAAGCTGCCTTGCACCCTCTTGTATAAATTCAATTTCAGTTTCTCTGGGTTTGTGGTTAAGTGTTTGTTGGTCTTGATTCATTATTCGTTATTTTCCTTGCTCTTTTTATTACTTATCCATTATTTTTTACACTTTGCTCCACCGAAGCCTACTTTGCAATTTACTTGCCATGTAGCCTCGCTCCACTCAAGTTTTGATCAGTTTTGATAATAAGAGAGAGAGAGAGAGAGAGAGAGAGAGAGAGAGAGAGAGAGAGAGAGCCTTGAATGATATCTTTGTAATTCATTGTACGAAGTCTATTTATACACATTTAAAGGTTTCAGTGCCTGCATCTAAATGCGCGCATGTGCATTTAAAACTTATTATCTTAAAGATCATCACGATTGACCTCTTATGAAGAAATTTGCGTGGGCCTTCTGATATTGTTGAGAAGTGTTCCTTCGGCAAAACTAGTTCAAACTGGTTATGCGATGCTATATCGAGACGCGGACGAGCCATTGTATCTCTAATCCCCGGTAACATTGTATCTCTAATCCCCGGTAACAAAAGGAGTATACCCATTGTGGAGGTAAGTCCTGCTAACAAAACGCATATTGCCCACCGATTCGAATATAACCGAGATTCAACCTTTAGTTCATAATATGGGGATTTGCTACCATCGAGAAGAGACGAATGGTAACCGAGATTCATATTAAAGTCGTGTTGTTGTTATTGTAATTTGACCACTGAATCATACTCCTAGAGTCTCTAGCAAAGGATTTATTCTTAATTGAAAATCAAATATGGAGGAAAGACAAGCTAGAATAGTTAGGGAACTAAGTAAGAGGAAATCAAAATGAACGGACGAAAAGTAAGATGCGGAATCAAGGGAGGCTGTGAGGCCCACTGTTTACTGAGCCTCCCTATTGCTTAGAAACACAGAAGCCCTGGAATGAAGGTGGACTTGGTGCTTACTTAGGTTGCTTAGTTGTTTTGCTGTATAAAAACATCAGGTTCCACTCCTTAGAGCTCAAGTTGGCCTGCCACCTCGGTGGCCGCGAGTTCAATTCTCGGGCATTCCACTGGGGAGTCTGAGAAGTATATTTCTGGTGATAGAAGTTCACTCTCGACGTTGTTCGGAAGTCACGTAAAGCCGTTGGTCCCGTTGCTGAATAACCGCTGGTTCCATGCAACGTAAAAACACCATACAAACAAACAAACAAACAAACCTAGAGCTCACATATCAGTCTGATGAGTCTTCCATATAATTATTCCATTTAGGAACCTGGAGACCTTTAGCTTCCTCTGCATTTCATTAATGATTGAAGGTAACGATCCAAAAGGATGGTTTTTCATCAAGTGAAAAAATTCCTTGAACAGATTGCAGTGTTCGAACGTGACTTCGGAAACTAATATCCTTTCTTGTGTTTGTTAACAGTAAATAAGTTGTAGTTTTACTCAACTTTGAATACTAACTATTACTAACTATTATTCTATTTAAAAATATGAAGATATAACATTATTTACTCATAAATATTGAAAAACGGTAAGACAAAATGTGAAACTTCAGAGAACAAGCAGTGTAAATGTGGCTGTCATAGAAAACCGTTATTGTATCGTTTTAAATTGGGAAGCGTTGTGAAGTATATAATCTTCGATAGATCCTACATAAAGAAAGCATTAGCTCAACAAAATAAGACCTTTACCAGTAGTATGTCTCCGTTGTTGCGATTGATTTTTTTCC
>NC_087206.1:99433669-99436169 GCF_015104395.2 Macrobrachium nipponense | reverse complement strand
ATCGGCAGACAAACTCATACATTGAATGACCTGTGTATGACAGACATAAGTCGCAAGCCAGCAACCTGGTCATGACAGATTCCGCTGAGATCGTTCAGACAACGAAACTCCGCCCACTTTTGCAATCAGACAAGCCCATACACTGTGTTTTTGCGAACGATGCAGACAGTCGTTCAGATAATCGTTCATACAATCGTTCTGTGTATAGGGCCCTTTAGAAAATCTGACTTGCCAGATTTCTGAATATTGTAGGAGGAAACGGAAGCAAGTTTAGGGGCGCATTATTAATGCTGTCTTTACGAAAAGAGCAAAATTACGATTTGTATCCGCTTTTGTTATGAAAAAGATTTTAGATACAAAATAGTTTATTTCATAGAAAAATAGTTTATTTCATAGCTTCATATAAAGAATTCAGAAAAATCATGTCTTTGGATAATCGAGTTCACTGATTAAATGTATATGAGATTAAAAGTTCATAGTGAATTGAATATAAAATGAATTTTTAAATTTTTATTACCATTATACCATTGTTTAAACTGAAGTCGTCTGAACTTGAAGGTTTGTTTTTCCGTTGTAGCAATGAAAAATGAAAATAAAAAACACAGATTTCCGTCGTAACCTGCTTTCATTTAACCGTAATGAAAAAGTCTAAGCGATGTTGAAATATTTATAAAAAATTCGTATGATTTTAAATCCTTTGTGTTTTTAAAGTCATTTTTGTTTGTCAATTTCTTGCTGTCAATCATTTATACGTATCAATTACAAAAAGAGCTATTAAAATTAAGTTAGCAGTGCTAGAAATGCGTAGTATTAGGAGTACAGGTTGTGGAAACTACGTTAGTGGCTTGTATTTCCTAATTTATTTATAACCTTTTGTAATTTCTTTATTTACACCTGATTAAAACATCATCATCTGCATGTTTTAATTAAGAGTCAAGTTCCTATCGTTACTCCGGCCTAGACCTTCGGTTCCAAACCCATGAACAGGACAAACAGCAAAGGTGACATAACATTTCCCTGTTGCATCGCAGTATTTACAGTAAATTCACTAGACAATACTCCATCAACGTTGCATTGCAATGAAGGCGATATTGACGTTGACAGTTATGTATACTTATATGAAATAGCAAATGCGGTTAAGCATGTAGGTTAAGAGAGGTTGTAATTCGGCAGTGTTAGCAGACAGGAGGACACTCAAACCTAAGAGTCGTAGAGTGTGCCAAATTGAGGTGGATGGCGTAAGATATGTAGGGGGGTTTAACGCATTGCTGATGAGGTTTCTGTTTCGGTGGATGGCGTGGCAATGGTTGAGGAGGTACTTTGCTTGCCGAATTCATCCATGATTCAGTAGTTACAGTATGAATGTGGTAGTGACCACTTTTAATTTAATTATTTACCTGTGGAGTCTCTCTCTCTCTCTCTCTCTCTCTCTCTCTCTCTCTCTCTCTCTCTCACACACACACACTATATATATATATATATATATATATATATATATATATTATATAATATATATATATACACATATACATGATTACCATTCCGCTGAGAGAGAACCTCATTGCCGTTTTTTCTCAACATGGGAATAACATGACAAATCCAATGGTACTTTGACCTTTCCAATGTCACGGTATAATGCCAGGAAAACGAGATTCAACATTATTCCGAGGCGCATATTACAGAGGATTTCCTCTCAAAATATAAAGCCATGCAACACCTCGTAAGGTCCGTCTCCTGTGTTACAGTGCTGTGCTCCTGGTGTGTTGGAAATGTTATATGAATCGCCCCTTTTCTTTCCATTTTTCCATTTATAAGAATTTGGTGCTGAATGAAACTTTTAACATTTTTTTCGGGTGGTTCCAGTGACATTTTTCTGAAATGGTTGAGATACTTGAGGCACTGGCTCTATAGGTCTTCAACTGTATTTTAAAATCAGATATTTCTTTTAACAAGGAATACTTCTTTTAACAGAAGGAATACAAAAAGAATCCCCGGATGAGTGCTAGCCTCATATTAGTGTGTGAAAGTAGAGAAAATAAGTACAATAATAAAAGATCGAACAATCCTGTGGTGCTCAAAAGCTATAGTGTAGCTGGCCACTGATGGTGTCTTTTATTCTTATGTTCGAAGTATTAGTAATTCGCTTTTTACATATTTTTGGAACGTTTTACCCTACATTACGAAGTAAAAAAGAAAGTTAACGCAGTTTAGAGATGTGGCTTCACTAATGAATTAGTATGTAATACATACATGCATGCATACATATGTGTTTATATGTATGTATGCATGTATATATTACTTACTAATTCATTAGTGATGCCACATCTCTTAACTGCGTTTATTTTCTTCTTTTACTTCGTAATGTAGTGTGAAACATTGCATATTTGTATATATATAAATATATTTATTTAAGGATTAGCTCTTTAAGTTCGCATGCTTTGATAAAAACGGCGGCGTCTTCAGGATTAGATTAAAAATTGACATAGCCGTTTTTATCACA
>NC_087206.1:99391169-99428669 GCF_015104395.2 Macrobrachium nipponense | reverse complement strand
TGTCATTACATGGGATTAAGGCTCTTGCTTGATTCCAGTTAATAGGATGATCTTAAATCTTTCATATGTACGAATAACGACACAGTTAAAAGGAATATCATTGAATCTTGTTTCATCAAGTCAAATAATGGAAGTGTTCTAAATTTAAGTCTTGGTTTATTTAAACTCGATGCCTTCATAATGAAAAAAGTTGTAGATGAGTGTGAGCAACAAAATTAATATTTTCAGTTTTATACATGTTTTTGGACTTTGTATAGCTACATTTTAGTTTCTCTAATGGTTAAATGTGTTTAAGTTTGTGACCGTGTGATATCCGATAATCCTGGACTGTCTTTGATTTTTACCCTTTTACTGTATTTGATTCGTTCCTTGACAATGTCTTCGTAAAGACGAAAGCTTTTGGATTTCTGCCTATCATATAATTAATATATATATATTTATATATATATATATATATATATATATATATATATATATATATATATATATTATATATAGTATTTAGCCAAGGTCTTGGCTAAATATACTGTCACGCGCTATTTAGTGACATATAAGCATATATATATAATATATATATATATATATATATATATATATATATATATATATATATGTGTGTGTGTGTGTGTGTGTGTGTATTAAAATTTTGGCCTGCAAAGTCTATTTGTATTTTTATATTGGAGGTATTATTGTTTTTCGGCCTAGAAATCATACTTGGTGCGTGATGCATGTGAGATTCGTATTGGTATCGAAGTCTGATTCGGGGTCCCATTGCTATTTATGAGACGCTCCCAGAACCGATGTGTTTCTCCGGTATTGGGGAAGGGAAGATTCCAATACCTCGGCTTTTTTTTATGATAAATTGTAACTAAGCTATTTTACGGTGTTTGCCTCGTTCCTTTCTTGTGTGTGTGTCTGTGTGTGTGTGTGTGTGTAGATATATCTAAGTATATACATATATATAGATATACATATACATATACATATATATATATACATATACATATATGTATATACATATATAGATATTAAAATTATATATTATAATGTATATACATATAGCATATATAATATATATATATAACATAATGATATGAAATATATATATATATATATACACGTGTGTGTGTATCAGTATATGTATATGTATGTATGTATGTAAGTATGTATGTATGTATGTATGTATATAAAATATATTATAGACATACACACACACACACACTATATATATATATATATATATATATATATATATATATATATATATATATATATATATATATATATTTATATGGGTATGTGATTGTTGCAATGTAGAAGAAATTGCGAGAATTAATTCAGTCTTACAGACTAACCCAAGGCAAGATCCTCTGTTATTGGCTCTATCAGCAAACGAAAGGACGATTTTAACAATCTTGAAGGAAAAAACAGTAATGATGTTGAAAATTTCTCCTGCTGGCATTTCATTCCCGATACTGTTATCCTGAGGCATTTATTACTGAATTTATATTCTTTGGCAACTTCCAAACATTTCAGGAGGAAAATTTTCTTCTTTCATAGTTCAACGGAGATTTTTATTTTATTTTATTATTTTTTTTTTTTGGTTGGTGAGCGAAATTCAAGTAGTGCACTTGTTATAGCAAGAATGCAGACTGTAGAGCACGGAGGCCAAACTCCATCCTCTTAATACTCAATGACAGTGTTAAAAAAAAGTTATTATAAGTGCTTAGAGTTAGTAATTTGGATTGAAACGTTTGTATCCTGAAGCTACCATACGTATTGTACATGATTAAGTAACTGCAGCGCCATTGTAGATTTAACTTCATGAATTGAAGGTACTTTGACTTTGAAGACTGATTCAGACTTGCTGGAATTACTTTGACTTTGGAGACTGATCCAGACTTGCTGGAATTACTTTGACTTTGGAGACTGATTCAGACTTGCTGGAATTACTTTGACTTTGGAGACTGATTCAGACTTGCTGGAATTACTTTGACTTTGAAGACTGATTCAGACTTGCTGGTATTACTTTGACTTTGAGACGATTCGGAACTTCTTGGAATTCTTTGACTTTGGAGACTGATTCAGACTTGCTGGAATTACTTTGACTTTGAAGACTGATTCAGACTTGCTGGAATTACTTTGACTTTGGAGACTGATTCAGACTTGCTGGAATTACTTTGACTTTGGAGACTGATTCAGACTTGCTGGAATTACTTTGACTTTGGAGACTGATCCAGACTTGCTGGAATCGATTTAGAATTTTCTTGAAGTCCTCTGGAGAGGTTAGGTGAAAATCGCTATATCAAACTGCGTCTGTCAGAATTCTGTGAATGAAGTCCTTGAGAAAGACCTACAAAATGTTATGGTGACGAGATGAAAGGATCGTTTCACCATCATGACCTCAGCCTCTCAGAGGCAAGGAAACGTTCCGTGTAAAGATTAAGAAAATAATTGGAGGTCATCCAGCAGGTAGAAATTACAAAATGAAAGTACAATTGGTTATTAGAATGTTTCGAATTTGACTCTTGGGTCAAAAGGGCTTATTGCTGGGATAAAATTTGCATAATATGCAGGCGAATTTAAGTGACTGAATAGTGCGTCATTAGAATTGCAAAGTATTCATGAATTCCAGGAATAGACTTTGAATAATTGTTTTCCGTATTGAGTCTGCATCCGGCTTTCTAAATCTGCTGTGGAATTCTATACTTTTGTGGGTTCTACGACTCTGTCCACATTCCATTGCTGCTCTTCTCGTTACATGCTTTTGGTTTTCGCTTACTCGGGGAGTAAGCCTGCAAACTACTTTGCCGTTGTTGTTTGTTGTTGTTTGGGGGGGGGGTAAGGAAAGGTCTATGGAAGAGCCTTAAAAGGTCTGAAAACGTTTCGCGTTGAGTTACGAATATAGGAATTTTAGGATAGGATATTTCTTATTTCTTTATTGCAATGGAAATGTAAAAAATAAACAATGTGCATGTTAAATAGTACAGAAAAAAAATTTCTAATCAAATGTAGCGTATTTATTTTGATTTTCGTTGGTGAAACAAGGCTCTATTTGACCGTTGATTTTAGCACATTTGAATTTATATGGTGTACTGAATTTAGGCTATGTTTCTGTTCGATTATTTTGTGTTTCCACTTATAGCTGGGAAATGAACGTGTTTAATTTATGCCCTTTTTATTTGTTCCTTGTAGTAAGCATAAGTAGTACTAAGTATGAGTATTAATTACGAAGGAGACCACGTTAAGTTACGAATACAATGTTTACAACGTATGCGTTAAGGGAAAAACTTGAACGCGTCCCGAATAAGCTGGAGGTCGCATCAACCCCTTGTTTCACTGCAATGCCCTCTTCGCACCTTGGCTTCTTGCTGCTTCGGCAGCAATAACAGAGAGAGAGGAGAGAGAGAGAGAGAGAGAGAGAGAGAGAGAGAGAGCTTTTGTTATTATGCTGACTATCGTGTCTACAAACCGGCTATTTAGGAGACATTGATCGGCCAAATCTGGCTCAGCTGTCGGTTCCTCATTTCATCATTCATTGCCAATAAATTGCACTAACAGCTCTACTCTCAAGAGTTAGTTTTAGTCTTTTATTTTTCTTTAAACTGGTTTCGGTAATGGGGTGTGCCATCGATGAAGATGACCGCATTTCAGCCTCTGGGTATGGGTATGGGTATGGGTGATGGTTACCACAATCTACTACATTTCGTTTCAGCCTCAAATTTTCGATGATCTTTTAATGGCGATTATCATTTCATTCAGCCCGTAGAGATGATAGGGTCCTGTGTTATTGACAGTGTTATTTTTAGAATTTTAGTCTCTCGAATTTTACGTCAAAATTAATGACTGATATTGTTTGTTGTAAGCCTTTGCACTTAGATGCAAAACTGATGACCATTAATGTCTAATCTTCGCCCCTCTGTAATTGGGGTTACGATTATTGGTTATTATTTAAATGAAGCCTCATTGTCATTATATGACTAATTACCATTATTATGTCTTTTCAGCCTCTGTCAGCAAGGAGGAATGACCACGAGAAAGCCAGAAAGGTCATCAAGGAGACCTGGCACAAGGAACTCAAGCGTGTGACCGAAGCAGTGGCCAATCTGAAGAAGTCCAAAGCCATTTATGTGCAGCGACAACAGGTAAAGAAGTCCTTTCGTTGCTTCTTCGCTTTTTCGTTTATCTGTTCGTATTGCGAGATCTCCCTTGAACGCTTCCTCTTGATGATACCTGCAAATCAAGGAGATTGAGAGGTAGAATAATAATCTTATTGGAGGATTTGGAAATGGCTCGGTGATATTAAGGTGATTTAAATACCATGGCATCTCGCTGGGAGTATTGATGCTTATCGTTTTCCGATTCAGACATTAGCGAGATAGATGTCAAGAGATGTGCTTGTTTATTTAGCTGGACGGAAGTTATAACCTCTTGACTCTCGAGAATGAACTTGTACGTTTGAAATTCATGTGCCTTGTAAATTCCAAACAAATTTAGTAAAATGAGAGCGTTTTATACGTCACTCTTCCTGAACCGGCTTTCAGGAATGTCGGCCGTAATACAGTAAGTTTAAGTTGACTTGCAGTGGTTCTCTCTCTCTCTCGCTGAATACGGCATTTCGCCCACCCGGTTTTTTCTTTACTTGTACTGTCTGTTTCTCTGACTACAAACAGACTTAAAATCTCTCTCTCTCTCTCTCTCTCTCTCTCTCCTCTCTCTCTCTCTCTCCTCTATCTCTCTCTCTTCTCTTCTTCTCTCTATACTCTATCTCTCTCTCCTCTCTCTCTCTCTCTCTCTCCATAGAAATTTTCTGACTACAATATCTCTGTGTCTACAAAGATTCTTTGACTGTCTCTCACTGCCGGAATTCTTCTCTCTGACGTAAGCGGTATTTCTCTCTCGCTCTCTCTCTCTTCAAAATAACTTCAAAGCTATCGGTCCGCTTTGATATCACTTCAGACCTCCGGCATCAGTCTAAACAAAGAACGAATGCGGAAACCACTGCGATTTCAGATCACTGTTCCTTTCCGAAGTTCATCGATTGAATTCATATTTTTTTTCACCAGCGTTAGTTTTTGTTTGTTTGTATGGTGCTTTTACGTTGCATGGAACCAGTGGTTATTCAGCAACGGGACCAACGGCTTTATGTGACTTCCGAACCACGTCGAGAGTGAACTTCTATCACCAGAAATACACATCTCTCACTCCTCAATGGAATGGCCGAGAATCGAACCCGCGACCACCGAGGTGGGACGCTAATACCATACCAACCACGCCGCTGAGGCGCTACTCACCAGCGTAATGAACATTACTCGTAATGTTTATATTTAAGCTTAGGACCAAAAAGGATTTTATAAGCTCGCATGGCAAACTTCCAGAAGTTTTCATTTCTCAATTCTTACAAAATTATCGATGCACTTTTTGTTATCGCAGATTTAAGGTGACCGAATCTTCTTGTCATTGAAATTATTGTAATTACCGCTTTTAGAAGGGCTGATGTTTGTTTTATCAGCAACACAATGGTGGTAATGATATATTATTAATAGTGACGCTCATGGCCACGTCAAAAAATGCTATATTGAAATGAACCAAAAGCTCTGGCAGATAACGTGCGGTCATCTGTCGGTAAAGATGTCGTTTGCTTTGCTTGCAGACTCCATACGATCTCATTTCTCATCCTCCTCATTGTTTCCAACAGATCTGGACTGAGGGCATCAGGTTGTCGGTTCCAGTGGCCTATTGATTCATCGGGAGTGGTAAAATGAAATAAAAAGTTATGGCTTCACCCCCATCAAGTTTTTCTTTGTGGAGTTATACGGAAAATGATTTTGGAGATGAGTATTTGTGAAATGTCTTGAAAATGAGGCTCATGCACAGATATGCAATGATAGTTCGTGTTTTCCAGTTTACGTAGTTCCCAAACGTTGTTGTTTCCAAATTGAAGGATGAAAGTAGGACGGTTAGTTATGTGGTTTGACTGGCTATTATGATTCCCATCTTTCGTTTTCAAGTTTTCGTGAAACATTTCCACCGCAGAAACCGCGGGAATTTCTCGTGGCGTTTATCTGATGGAAATTGACGTAGGGAATTGACTGTAATTGAAAGTTAGGATTTGGCTGGCCACGTCAGTTTGCCGGGATTCAATAGAATTTCAAGTAGCTAACAATTCGCTTTTGGATTTATTTATCAGTCAGTGTAATGCAAAATTGTCATCGATTTAGAATAATAAAACAGCTCTCTCTCTCTCTCTCTCTCTCTCTCTCTCTCTCTCTCTCTCTCTCTCTCTCGTTTTCACCAGGAGCGAAGTTCCTCTCAAGTGACACGATTACTGTTTTTCAACTCTCGTCTGGTTGTTTTTTCCCAGGAGCAAAGTAGCTTAGACGTTGCAAAAAAAAAAAAAAATGTTTGTTCCGGTAAGAAAGGACACATTTGCCTCAAAGTTTTCGGCTGATTCCTGAAAGGAGAGAAAACTTCCTTAGCCGGATTACGATGTTTATCCAAACATGGCTTTAATGAGTTCGCGACAAGTTTCAAGAATTAGGGGCCTCGATTTTCAGTAGATGTCGAGTTCGGACCGGCTTTTTCTTTCTTTTTTTTTTCACATACTTTGGGAAGCCCGATGATGTTCCAGGGAAAATTTTTAGTAGTCGACCATTAGAAAGTGAATTTATTCTCCTGTTAAATATTTAGTGATTGAACGTTAGAACATTTAGGATAATTTAACGTTACATGGATAGCATGTTAGGCTAGGATTCCATTAACCCATTTTCTGTTCGTTTGCGTCAATAACTAAGCTTAAAAACCGACAGCTCTGTTTCCAAATTTCCAGTGCAGTTGGGGTTGCTCCCTCACTATCAGTATAGTGGCTCCCCAGTGCGTTACGACGCTTTCTTCATATATATATATATATATATATATATATATATATATATATATATATATATATATATATATTTATCGTCAGAGGACGATGTGTTTCACCGAGCCAGGTGGAGGAAAGCTGTCAGAAGCATCGACCCCACATACATACAAGGGGCAAAGATTCAGAATAATATATATATATATATATATATATATATATATATATATATATATATATATATATATATTATATAATGTGTCTGTGTTATGGTACTTTAGAGCTAATATTAGGGACATAAAAGAAAGGTAAGATGTGTAAAAGATTAGGTCAAAGGGGTTAATGGTAAAATTAAAGTTGTCTGCATCCAGTTATAAACGTTGTGGAATGCCCTTATTACTGAAAAGAAATTAACTTCTCTAGTTAATACCGAATTTACTTGACCTTTGGTTTTCATGTGCTGATATTTCGTCTGTTATAAGCATGTATGCCTATACTACAGGCAGGTGTAATGATAACGATATAATTATGCAGCTTAAAATAGTTTTGACTACACATTTAGGCTGTTATAGACCATCTTATAGTCATGGTATGTTAGTCCTGATTACAGTGACGAAATATGGAGTGGGCCTTTATATATCAATTGAAGCTAACGTGTTGAATTGTGTTTAGTGTCTGATTTCATACTTATGACAAAATTCCTTCTGAACATAAAATATTAACTGTATCAGCCATCAGGCCAATGGCTGGGTAAGCTTAGGTATAAGCAGAGACATATGCAATGAGAAGGCAGGTTTAGAAAAAGTGCTGCTTTGCTGATCGTGATAAACTGGGAATATCCTAAGATTAACTCATCCCTCAAAAAAACGCCTAGTAAACTCAAAAAACATTTTTTGGTGTACAGTTCAATGAATATTACCGCAATTTAAGATTCACATCGTTACATCAATTATTTCAGATTGTGTATCTGAATGATGCCATCTAAATGCTCACATCTTATTATATCAACAATGCTCTTTTATTTGACATTGTTACATCCTTATAAGGGGACAATTTCGGGTCATTCAGCCAATCTTGTTGGCGCACAAGTTCAATTCATTTTTCAGTCACCATGACTGGAAATCGATGCTTCCCTCCAGGCATTTTCCTAGGATCGAAGCCCACCTGTGTAGCAACAAGGAGGTAGACGCTGTAGGGATATGTAGAGGTGCCACAGAAGCGTCCATTTCCATATCGCTGTATGGAACGATTGACCATTAACGCAAACGCTCAGCTGACGCAACCGCACCAGGGGAATAACAGTGTACATTTTCATGTTCTGCATCATAAAGTGACAGAACAGTTTATCACTTCATGAATTTGTTTTCATTGTGGTCTCATGCTACAGATAAAAAAACATCTTAACAAACTATCCATTTAACGATAAATTATCCTAAATGTTCTAACGATCTTTAACGACCTTCTTAGTGTAATACCACTCTGGCTTCCACAGTCTCCGACCCGTAGTGAGACATTGCGCCTTAGTTGCACCTTTGAAGCAGAATTACTTTCTCTCTCTCTCTCTCTCTCTCTCTCTCTCTCTCTCTCTCTCTCTCTCTCTCTCTCACACACACACACACACACACACACACACACACACAGCATTTAAACGGAATGGTAAGTATAGTGAGAAAGCAAAGCAAACAAGAGATATTTGTATGCAACAGTCCAAGCGCTTTATTTCCGACCACCCGAATTCGAACGACTTGAATTCGGCTTTGATAAGGACTTAGCCATCGTGTTTTTTTTTTTTCCAGGAACTGGTGAAGGCCCGGGAGGCGACGGCACGAGCTGACAGCACCGAAAGTCAGGAGAAGTTGGAGAGGAAGAGAGAAGAGGCTTTACTGAAGGTTGGTCAAGCTGGGATAAGTAGTTCTTATTATTTTGTTTGTCCTTATCGTAGCTTTTCTTGTTTTTGTGTCGTTTTTTGCTTACTTGGGGAGTAAGCCTTCAAACTACTTTGCTGTTTTTGTTGTGGGGGGGGAGTAGAAAGGTTTATGGAAGAGCCTGAAAAGGTCTGAAAAAGATGTTTCACTTTGGGTTAAACGTACAGGAATTTTAGGATAGGATATTTATGATTTATCTATTAGAATGAAAATGTAAAATGAAATGAATGATTTGCATGTTAAACAGTACAGAAAAATTATTTCTATTAGTAGGCTTTATGTCTGTTCAGTTATTTTGTTTCCACTTATAACTGAGAATATATGAACGTGTTTAATTTGTGTCCTTTTTATTTTATATTTTGTAAGTGTGAGTAGAACTAAGTATTAGTATATTAAATTATGAAGACCGCTTCACGTTAAGTTAGGAATATAATGTTTGCAACTTATGCGTCAGTGGAAAATCTTGCTGGAGGTCGGATCACGCCCCGATATGATTATTGTAAGCCTGGTAATATTTACTACATTTCAGGAAATAATTTCCATCATAAGATATGTAATGAGTTTGATTGTCATGTATAGGAGAAACTTTGGATAGTGTCTAATTAATGTACGAATAACCCATAATCTTAGCCTTCATAGATAGTGCTTGTACGACTGCATGTCCATTAGATTACTTCTTAAAGCTTAAGCCCGAAATACAAAAATAAGATATTGTAGGAATTTCCACGGAATAAAGATCTCATATTATTGCACTTTTTAACCCGATCTGGTCTCCCTGAATTTCTCATGAGTTAAAAATTTATTCATATTCTATAGCATTTGTGAATGTTTATTAAATTCCCACTGAAGTATAAGCCCGAAATACTAAAGGAAGATAGTATTTGAGTTGACACGATTTCAAATTCATAAAAAGAATATACTTTTTGTTCCGTTTTGGGTTCCCTTCGTTACCCAGGAGCCAAAAAGGCATTTTAAACCTAAATTCTTTTACCGTCAGATGCTGCTCCTAGCTTTATTTTTAGAGATAGAATAACCGATGAATGTACACGAATTTTTATAGCTTTTGTTCTTTTTAAGTATTTTGTCATTCGTCCCATTCGTCAACAGAAAAGTACAGTACAGTATGAGGACGAGGAGAGGGGAATGTTAAGTGTGATCATTTTTTGCAAATTAGTTTTCTATTTTGCTATAGTTATGCAAATGCTTTTCATTTGTCTATTATTCAATAGACAGAGAAAGAGAGAGAGAGAGAGAGAGAGAGAGAGAGAGAGAGAGAGAGAGAGAGAGAGAGAGAGGCTGAAAACTATATATTGTTTACCTGTCAGGATGTCTGAGGCTATGTAATATATGTATGAGATATCCATGCTTTGATAAATACTGAGCCAAGAAGGATTTCGAAGACTATGACTATATTAAATCAATATTTTCTTTTAATCCAGAAGGATGATATATACGAAAGCAATTCACAGATTTTATTACACATTTTTCATGCGTTTGTGTCCCGTGACATCAGCTTTAACGACAATTTGTTGGTATTTCATTTAAATTAGTAATGGGGGTTGTTATTGGGTAACTCATATAGCAGAGTTATGCCATGAAGGTGATTGGGACAATGAATAAGACGAAAACTACTAAGACTTCAAGTAAGGCAAAACGTGTTGCAAATAGATAAATAAGTATAACGGAGATCCCACCCTACACTAGGGAATAATAATAATAATAATAATAATAATAATAATAATAATAATAATAATAATAAGGGAAATATAGCCAGTAACTACAGGCCTATCACCTGCCTACCAATAATGTGGAAGTTACTAACAGGTATCATCAGTGAAAGGCTATACAACTACCTAGAGGAGACAAACACCATACCTACCAACAGAAAGGCTGCAGAAGGAAGTGTAGGGGCACAAAAGACCAGCTCCTGATAGACAAAATGGTAATGAAGAACAGTAGGAGAAGGAAAACCAACCTAAGCATGGCATGGATAGACTATAAGAAAGCCTTCGACATGATACCACACACATGGCTAATAGAATGCCTGAAAATATATGGGGCAGAGGAAAATACCATCAGCTTCCTCAAAAATACAATGCGCAACTGGAATACAATACTTACAAGCTCTGGAATAAGACTAGCAGAGGTTAATATCAAGAGAGGGATCTTCCAGGGCGACTCACTGTCCCCACTACTCTTCGTAGTAGCCATGATTTTCCATGACAAAAGTACTACAGAAGATGGATGCCGGGTACCAACTCAAGAAAAGAGGCAACAAAATCAACCATCTGATGTTCATGGACGACATCAAGCTGTATGGTAAGAGCATCAAGGAAATAGATACCCTAATCCAGACTGTAAGGATTGTATCTGGGGACATCAGAATGGAGTTTGGAATAGAAAAATGCGCCTTAGTCAACATACAAAAAGGCAAAGTAACGAGAACTGAAGGGATAAAGCTACCAGATGGGAGCAACATCAAACACATAGATGAGACAGGATAAAAAATACCTGGGAATAATGGAAGGAGGAGATATAAAACACCAAGAGATGAAGGACACGATCAGGAAAGAATATATGCAGAGACTCAAGGCGATACTCAAGTCAAAACTCAACGCCGGAAATATGATAAAAGCCATAAACACATGGGCAGTGCCAGTAATCAGATACAGCGCAGGAATAGTGGAATGGACGAAGGCAGAACTCCGCAGCATAGATCAGAAAACCAGGAAACAAATGACAATACACAAAGCACTACACCCAAGAGCAAATACGGACAGGCTATACATAACGCGAAAGGAAGGAGGGAGAGGACTACTAAGTATAGAGGACTGCGTCAACATTGAAAACAGAGCACTGGGCAATATCTGAAAACCAGTGAAGACGAGTGGCTAAAGAGTGCATGGGAAGAAGGACTAATAAAAATAGACGAAGACCCAGAAATATACAGAGACAGGAGAAAGACAGAAAGAACAGAGGACTGGCACAACAAACCAATGCACGGACAATACATGAGACAGACTAAAGAACTAGCCAGCGATGACAATTGGCAATGGCTACAGAGGGGAGAGCTAAAGAAGGAAACTGAAGGAATGATAACAGCGGCACAAGATCAGGCCCTAAAAACCAGATATGTTCAAAGTACGATCGACGGAAATAACATCTCTCCCATATGTAGGAAGTGCAATACGAAAAATGAAACCATAAACCACATAGCAAGTGAATGCCCGGCACTTGCACAGAACCAGTACAAAAAGAGGCATGATTCAGTGGCAAAAGCCCTCCACTGGAGCCTGTGCAAGAAACATCAGCTACCTTGCAGTAATAAGTGGTACGAGCACCAACCTGAGGGAGTGATAGAAAACGATCACGCAAAGATCCTCTGGGACTATGGTATCAGAACGGATAGGGTGATACGTGCAAATAGACCAGACGTGACGTTGATTGACAAAGTCAAGAAGAAAGTATCACTCATTGATGTCGCAATACCATGGGACACCAGAGTTGAAGAGAAAGAGAGGGAAAAAATGGATAAGTATCAAGATCTGAAAATAGAAATAAGAAGGATATGGGATATACCAGTGGAAATCGTACCCATAATCATAGGAGCACTAGGCACGATCCCAAGATCCCTGAAAAGGAATCTAGAAAAACTAGAAGCTGAAGTAGCTCCAGGTCTCATGCAGAAGAGTGTGATCCTAGAAACGGCACACATAGTAAGAAAAGTGATGGACTCCTAAGGAGGCAGGATGCAACCCGGAACCCCACACTATAAATACCACCCAGTCTAATTAGAGGACTGTGATAGAGCAAAAAAAAAAAAAAAAAAAAAAAAAAAAAAAAAAAAAAAAAATAATAATAATAATAATAATAGTAATAATAATAATAATAATAACAACACACTGCCTATGCCTCCATGTCTAATGATCACAATAGTTTAGAAACTACACCTCTGTCATCTGAAGGTCCATACTAATAGGAGGAGGTATAACACCTGGGTCCATCTTCGGACGCCTTTAGTAGAGAAGTAATTTGATGCTCCTTACTAAATTTAGTAAGTGGCGCGTGGGTTTTGTAGAAATAAATAAATATAAGTCTGCAATACAGATATTTGTTTTTTAAAACCACCGAAAAATTTAGACCCAGGTTATTTGTTCAGTCGTGTCTGTCTGTCTGTTTACCATAAGATATCTTAGAAAGTTAATGATTGATATCTGTGTTGTTTCCTTTGGGGGTGGAGTATTAGCTTGAATCTTTGTGAGGCAGATTAAATATCGGTGAAGGGGAAAAGTTGGTCAGTGCTGTGGCAAAACAGAGATTTTGGCCAGCTGTGCATGACATTGTGTCTTTTGTAAAGGAAACCTTTTGAGGGTGACTCAACAAAGGAGGTTGTTCAAATGTTCCGGCCAATAGCTGTCAGATGCAGGAAGTTAGAAGTGTGTTTTATTCCGGAATCAAGAGTGTGTGTACATATAAATATATGTATTTAGTTTTTTAATATTTCTCAAGACGCTTGACAGCGTCGTAGATGTGCCCACAGTGTTTTCCAATAACTGGAATTGTTCCTGAATATGTGAATATATATGTTATGTATATGTTTCTAAACTAAAAGCTTATAAATATTTCCCGCAAGAGTAAAATGAATATATGATCTTCTTAAAACTTTGGTTCACTTTATCAATGAGTTTCGAAAGAGAGATTCTAGAGAGATTCTAGATTTGGAAGGCATCTCATTGTGGACACTGTACCTAGATTATTATTATGAGTTTCGCTAAATGGAAAATGTTTAGTTATGAATTGTTCTAGTTTCCCTTTTTTTATTTTAATTGATTTTTCATTTCAGGCACGTGAAGCGGAAGCCACTTACAAAGCGTGCGTGACGGAGGCCAACGAGAGGCACACTTCCCTCCTGAGGGTGAAGAAGGAGGTTTTGGTGCAGACCCGAGAGCTCATCCTCCAGTGCGACCAGACCATGAAGGCCGTCACTGTCGGATATTTCCAGTTACAGCACACCGTGGCTGCGCCTGCGCCCATCCAGGTGAGTCAGCTTTCTTTTTTTTCCAACTGTCATTCTCCTTAATTGGAGTACTCTCTTTGCTGATTTTTGTGCCTGGTCGTGTAACTCAGATGTCATTTGGGCATTTATTATTATTATTTAGTATGCGTATTTATTTTACTTCTTGTATTCTTTGTTTCGTTGTATTATTTTTCACACTGAGGAATTGTATTTTGTTAAGCTGTCAGGCAAGTTCATGAACTCTTGGTTTCTTGTTCGTTATGAATAATAATAATAATAATAATAATAATAATAATAATAATAATAATAATAATAATAATAATAATAATAATAATAATAAAGGATTTTTTGGAAATGTTCATTGTTTGTTTCTTCTAATTCCAGTTCTTTACAGGCCTCATTTTTCTTTTGCTGATTACTGTTCAATTTAGATGAGTCTGGGAGTGTATCAGGGTAAACTGGTCCATGGAATTTGTGCCCAGGCATTAATCTCAAACTTAGGTTGCCCATATTTATGTTATGATTTATACCTTGGGTACCTACACCGTAAGTTGCCCGTCCGTCTTCATGCTGTAATAGTATGTACCTTGGGTATCATGTAGAAGTTTTACCGCCTGTAAAGTTGCTTAAATTGACTTGGCTGTCATTGAATTATAGGATTCATTGTTGTGGTGGTGGTAACCATTCCCAGAGGACTTAACTAGAAGGACTGGTTTCATTGTCACTATTTTCAGCGGTGACTTGGGGGTTTTCGCCTCAACTTTGCAATTTGATGGTTCCGAGTTTGAACCTTGTTCAGGACTTGATAGATTTCTATAGCAACACGAACCTTATGTCCTTATGTGCCAAGGATGGGGGGTGGGGGGGGGGGTTCTTGGGGGACCAATAGGTTTACCTGCTGAGTCTTTAGCAGCCACTGACTTGTTCTACGCAGTCTTAACTTGATGAGATAAGACTTGGCAGCTGATCATAAGTGCAAATGTTAGGTCTTAAGACATTGCGTGACAGCTCAGTGACCTGTTCCTTGCCTCTGACGCTCATGAGCTACCTTTAAATTATCCTATTACATACATACGTTCATATATGTAACTAATTAACACATAAGGAGATTTTACAGAAATAAATTTCTGACTCACAACGGGATCGAACCCAGGCCTCATGAGACGAAAGGTACGGGCACTATCAACTGAAATACACAGGTCATGAAAGTTACTGAAACTTAAGTACTTCGGTACCTGAGGTTTTTCCTGGACAAGTTTCCGCCTAACATACCAGAGAGTTGTACCCAACATCCCAACGCACCATTCAGAAATTTATTTCTGTGAAATACGTGCTCCTGTATTGATTAATTACATCATATTCACGCTGAAGGAGAAATTCGAATGAAATACCATCAATTGGGTCCCTGGTGGGTTGGGAAATTGGCAAAACTCGTTGGTATGTTAGGCGGCATCCTGGCCTGGAAAAACCTCAGGTACAGAAGTACTCAGGTTTCAGTATCTTTCATGACCTGTTTGTTTCACTTAATAATAGCGCCCTTATCTTTCGCCTCCGAGGCCTGGGTTCGATCCCGTTGTGAGTCAGAAACTTATTTCTGTGAAACATCCTTATGTGTTGATTAGTACCATATATGTATTTGTGTGTCTGTGTGTGCGTGTATTCCTTGGTTAAATGGTGGTAGGCATCCATCAAAACTTTAAGATTCAGGACGAAAAAGAAACCTATTCAAAAAAACAATCGGAACGAGGTGTCCGACCCCAGCCACGTCTGCTAGATTGCGTGATTGTGAAAGGCTGAATAGGGGTTCAAATGCCTTTTGTCAAATGAAGAATTTTGATGAATAGACTGACTTAACTCGATCATGGTTGGAGGGAAAGAGTCGGGACGCCTTCCCTTAGGCACGATTGAAGAAGAAGGAAACTCCTCTTCCTTGGAAGACTTCCTTTTCGTTTCCTTTCATATTTTTGTGGAGGAATTAGTGGTCATTCGCCGGTTTGAAAGAAGGGAAGAGGTGGTTTAAGAGAGAAGAAGAGGAGTGGTGCTAGTGAAGGGAGAGGGAAGCTAATTGGAGTAATTAAGATTTTGAAAGAAACTAAAAGTTTTGAGAACAGGAAGATTGAGAGAGAGAGAGAGAGACCTTACCTTACAGACCTTACATTTCGTTCGGGTTGCCCCAGGTCCCTCAGTGTGAGGCGCCTCTAATGTCTACCAGAGAGTTGCTAGTACATCTTCCGGTATATTTTGCATCTTCCAATCTTGGATGGTCTGGGATGCAGTTTAGATATTTGTCGAGCTTATTCTTAAACACATCTACGCTCACTCCTGATATATTCCTCAGATGAGCTGGCAACGCATTGAATAGACGCTGCATTATCGATGCTGGTGCGTAGTGGATTAATGTCCTGTGTGCTTTCCTTATTTTTCCTGGTATAGTTTTGGGCACTATTAATCTACCTCTGCTTGCTCTTTCTGATATTTTTAGTTCCATGATATTTTCTGTTATTCCTTCTATCTGTTTCCATGCCTGAATTATCATGTAGCGTTCTCTTCTCCTTTCTAGACTATATAATTTTAAGGATTGTAGTCTTTCCCAGTAGTCTAGGTCCTTAACTTCTTCTATTCTAGCTGTAAGGACCTTTGTACACTCTCTATTTGTGCAATATCCTTTTGATAGTGTGGGTACCATATCATATTGCAATATTCAAGTGGACTACGAACATATGTTTTATAAAGCATAATCTGTGTTCAGCTTTTCTTGTTTGAAGTGCCGTAACAACATTCCATTTTTGCTTTACATTTTGCCAACAGAATTGCTATTTGATCATTGCATAACATGTTCCTATTCATCATCACACCAAGGTCTTTAACTGCTTCCTTATTTGTGATTGTCTCATTATTAGGTCCCCTATATGCATATAGCTTTCCTTCTCTGTCTCCATAATTTATTGATTCAAATTTATCAGAGTTAAATACCATCCTATTTACCTCTGCCCAATCATATACTTTGTTAAGGTCTCTTTGTAGAGCGTTTCCTATCTTCATCACAAGTAATTTCTCTACTTATTCTTGTGTCATCAGCGAAACTACTCACTACCGAATCCTTAACATTACTGTCTATGTCTTCAATCATAATAACAACAACAATATTGCAGCTAGCACCGTACCTTGTGGCACACCGGATATTACCTTGGTTTCATCCGATTTCTCATCGTTTGCAATAACTATCTGTTTTCTGTTGTGTAAAAATTCTTTTAACCATCTTCCTACTTTATCTACGATATTGTGTTTTCTAATTTTCTTTGCTAATATATTATGGTCTACTTTGTCAAAAGCTTTTGACAAAGTCTAAATAAACCACATCTGTTTCATTTCCGCTTTTCTTCATATTTTTGAATATGTTCTCACGGTGGACTAACAGTTGGGTTTGTGTACTTTTTCCGGGTACGAAACCGTGTTGTCCATATTAAACAAATTATTTTTATTAAATGTTTCATAATATTTTTCTTCATTACCCTTTCATACACTTTCATAATATGTGATGTTAGACTCACAGGCCTATAATTACTTCTAGTCTTGATCCACTTTTGAAAGTAGGGGTGATATATGCTAATTTGTGCTCATCATAAATCTTGCCTGTATCTACACTTTGTCTTAATAATATTGCAAGTGGCTTTGCGATAGAATGAACTACTTTCTTTAACAAAATAGCAGGGACTCCATCCGGCCCTGCAGCAGCTCCATTTTTAATTTCATTAATTGCCTGCACAATATCAGCTTCATTAATTTCTATGTCAGCTAAATATTCACTATTTTCTTCCCTTACTTCTATATCATTATCTTCATTATCTATTCTAGGGGTGAATTCTCTCTTATATCGTTCTGCCAGTATGTTGCAAATTTCCTTTTTTTCATTCCGTTAATCTCCCTTCAATTCTCAGAGGGCCTATTTCTATTCTTCTTTTATTCATCTTCTTCGCATATGAGTATAATAGTTTGGGGTTTTGCTTGATATTTAATAGGGTTTTTCTTCCAAGTCCCGTTTTTCATTTTCTTTTGATTGTATAATCTTTTGTTCTGCATTTTCTATCTTACTTTTTAGTTCTATAACTTTCCATGCATTTTTTTCTTTTGCAAGACCTTTTTTCCACTTTCTGATTTTCTGGAACAAGATCCTTCTGTCTCTTGGTATGCATGAATGATGTTTACTTTTCTTCTTCGGTATATATTTTTCCACTATTTTCTCCAATATTTTATATATCTCCGTATTTACCCTTATGTCATCACTTACGAAAATGTTATCCCAATCTTTGTTTAATTCTTCATTAATTTCTGACCATTTTATTTTTACTGTAGAAGTTGTATTTTTTTTCCATATCCTTCCCACTTTTTCATTTCTTGCTTATCTCTATTTTCACTTTCTTTGGAATGAACTGTTAATTCTATGACATTATGGTCTGCATACTCGCATTATAAACTATTATTTCTTTAACATAATTCATCTCGTTCACAAATACTAGGTCTAAAGTATTTTCCTTTTTCCTTTCTTGTTGGCATGTGATTTATTGTTTGTTGAATGTTGTATTCTAGTAGCATATCTATACTTTTCAAATTGCCTCTTATCTTCTGCACTACTATTACTCTCTTTTTTTATATGTATAAGTACAACCACAATCTCCTATTCGTTCTTTCCATTCTACGAAAGGAAAGTTGAAGTCACCAGATAGGAGAATAGTCCAGTCCTTGTGATTTCTACATATATCATCCAATTTTTCAATTATTAAGTCAAACTCTTTAGTATTAGGAGGTCTATATATTACTATGTTCATCAATTTTTCAGATTCAAATTCTACCGCTATTAGTTCACATTCTGAGTTACTATATTTCTCATATATTTTTCCTTGTTTTTTGTCTTTCCCATATATTGCGGTTCCCCCTTGATTCCTATTTTTTCTATCTGATCTATAAGTTTGGAACCCTTTTATTTGATCATCATTCCCAGTCTCTTGGGAATACCAGGTTTCACTTATATTCATTATATCTATTTTCTTTTCATTTTGGGTTAGTTCTTCTAAGTACTCTATTTTCTTTTTGAGTTACTCGTAACTAAACCCTGCGCATTCATCACTATGATGGTTTGCGTGTTTTTCCTCCTTCATTTAATACTGGTAGTAATAAGGATTTTCCCATGTCTCTTTCCTGTTCTGGTATGTTGTTCTTTTTTTCATTTCCAGAAATTCTGACATTAAAAAATCCAACTTTTCCATAATATTTGATCTTCCTTCAGCATAATTATTCATTTTGTGTCTGAATCTGCAATTTTCTCCGTTTCTGCAATATCCTCTTGCATAATAAATACAGTTATTATCTCTTGAGTAGAATTTCGGAGCTGATGCTTTGAAATTTTTTGCTGACACCTCTGCATATCTCATTGGTGGTTTGCTTTTCTCTTTTACCTGATATTCTTGATTTCTCTCTTTATTTGTTTCTTTCTTATTTTGGATTTTATTACTTGGTTGGTTATTTATTTGATTATGATTCATGGCTACAGGGTGCATATATTTGCATTTTTTGTCGAACTTACATCCTTTTCCTTCTTTTAGGTTTTTACATATTTTTGGATGCAGATCTCTGCAATCATCCCATATCCATCTAAGTATGCACATTTACCATATATTTCATAGTTTTGACATATCTTAGGATGTTTGTAGTAACATCTTTCTCCAAATCTGCAATTCCCTCTTTTCAAAAGGTTGCAGATTTTGTCTTTCTTGTCTATTTTTTCTCCTCTTTCCCGTCATTGTGTAGATCTGGGTAGAGCCTCTTCGGGATTTGCTTTTCTGTTGTCATATCGTAATTTATTTATTCGTAGGTATGCTGCTTTATTGCCTCATATGTAGTATCAATGAGTATCTCTGCATCCATACTTTTATCTTGTTCTTTGTTTTCCTTATTTTTTTCTGTCATTTCATTTTTGTTTACTTCTCTTCCGTTTTCCTCTTCTTCTTTTTTTTCTTCTTCTTCCTCTTCCTCTTCTTCTTCATCCTCAACTATTTGTACATTCAATCTTGATTTAATAACATTGTCTATCCATGATAGACATGTTGAACAAAAAATTCTTGTATCTTTTCTCAAATCTTGTATTACCTCAGCACACTGTGGATGGGTCGGAATGTTGCATGCAGCACATTTTCTGATTAGGTTTTGTGGATTGACTATGCTATACCAAACCTTACACAGTTTGCATGCTTTTGGCATTCTTTTTCCTAATGCATCAATTAGGATATTCACAAGATTCACCTTATTCATTTTCTTTGTCGGAATATGTTGGTTTATGTATATTTTCTTTACGAGTCTCTTGACCACTTGGATTTTATTTGGAACTTCTTCAATTATTTTCAAGATGTTTTCATTAGATTTGTTCCAGTTTGAAGGATTATATCCTTCTAATATATCTATGAATGCTTTTGTATCTTTTTGGTTAGGACTGTTGCTGATTTCATAGATGAGAAATGCCAGTTCCCTTCCTGAGAGAGAGAGAGAGAGAGAGAGAGAGAGAGAGAGAGAGAGATAGAGAGAGAGAGAGAGACTTTAAGGAAGTAGAGAACAACAGGGGATAGAAAAAGGCGAGGGAGGGAAATTGAAGTAATGAAGTCTTCAGTATAAACAAATGAGGTAGAACATAAAGGGTTTAGAAACGCATACATTAATACTGAACAATCAGAGCCAAGGAGAGAGGGAGAAACAAAGCGAGACTGAAAGGAAGACCAAGGATAACAGAAATAACGACATCAAACGCTGTTCTCTTTGAAGGAAAGTGTTAATTTCCTTTAACAAAAGAGTTCATATATTCAGATAGAAACCGGCAAAATTTCATCCATTCGTCCCTTTGAAGAAAATCACAAGATTATTTCTGTGATGCAAATCAAGTTTTAGATATAGTGATGTCCAATGATGCTGGAAAATCTTGATGTTAGACTGTGTACTAGTAATAGGATGGAGTAAAGTATAAATAAATATCTTCTCTTCAGTCACTTACACCCCTGTACTAATTGCCTTGTAAGCCTACACGAATCTTGATAGAGGTATGATGAAAATGTTGTCCATGTCTGTTTTAATATTATCAATATTGAGTGAGTGTCAGTCAGAAAAATACTTACCTCTTACCTGTTGCCCGTTGTATGCAGTGATTCCCCTCCAAGAAGTTATGCCCTACGGTCTGTTGCTTAGCTAAGAAAAAGCTGGAACTGATTCATAGTATATGTTCATATCAACACTACGATCACTGAAATTACTGGGTACGAAAATTATTTTTATACTAGATGCCCAGGTTGCTGAGATGTTGCCCTTGTGATGAACATGTTCAACTGACAAGCAATGGTGACTTTGAGCGCTTTCTCAAGATAGTTAAGCAGATCATGCTACTCCCTACGAACTTTCCTCGTCTTAGAAACACTTGGCCAATTCTCTCTCTCTCTCTCTCTCTCTCTCTCTCTCTCTCTCTCTCTCTCTCTCTCTCTCCTAGCTCTGATTGAAGCATTGTCAATTATTCATTCTCTATTTGTGTTAGTAGTTATGATCATTGTAAACAAATACAAATATTACATGACAGATATTAAATTTGATTTTTTTTTTTTTTTTTGTAGCTTCAAACTCTGTGCGAGAGTTCCAGACTCTATGAACCTGGATCACAGTACATGGAATTCGTGAAGAGGTTAGGCCCTTCGCTGGGTCACGAACCACAACACCAACCTTTCACGTTCGAGCCATATACTCCAGGAGTCCAGGAAGGCCAAGGGAACCACGACCCTACAGCCAATGGGTCACTCGCCAGTTCGGATGACCTCCAGGGTAAGATCTCTTAATTAACCTTCAGTTACATTGGTTCGTTACTTTTGATTTCTCGTGAAACCTTTTGATAAATATTTATTGATTTCGTTTGGAGTATTACATTGTTTTTATAAAAACAGACTTATAACACAGTTATTTGTTCTTAGGGTAAATATTTTTGAACCGCGGGGCCCATATTATTCAACTCGTGAGAAAATGACTGCCAATAAACGATTTGTTGACTAGGCATGCTTGGGTTGAGAATCGCTTTTGTTTGTTTTTTAATGTAAACATAAATTTCTATTGGTCATTAGAGCAGAACAATCTGTGCTTTTGTACTATTTGAGTAAAATTATGCATCTTACTAAACTGTTTTTATGCTAGTATTTGTGATTACCGTTTTTAACGAAAAATTCTGGCTCACACATATTTGTATATATATATATATATATAGATGGTATAATTATAGATATATATATATATATGATATATACATATTAATTAATGTATATATTACGATATCTATATATATATATATATATATATATATATATACGATATATATATATATATATATATATATATATATATATATATATATATATATACGATATATACTATATATCATATATATATATATATATATATATATATATATAGTATACTATATATATATTATGTGTGTGTGCGCATGTATATATAGATATATATATATGTATATATATATATATATGTATAATATATATATATGTGTTATAATATATATATATATACACATATAATGATAGATATTAATAAATGTATGTATTTATGATGGTAGCTTTGCCACTGATTTTATTCTGTAACATTTCTTTACTCTTTTTATTAAGCCACAAATAACCATTAAAACTGAATTCACTACATTTTTGGGAATAATCCTCACAGTTGGGGTTTATAAAAATCGTATAGGCCTGACACTCTTGACAAGGATTTGAACTTTTGGCTTTTTGAGTTCGACAGAGGCGACGGTGACATAAAGCATTCTGTCTCAGATGTCCTAATGCATTATATAAGTTACTCTCACCCGTTTCTAACCCCAAAAGGCGTAAGATGAAATTTTTTCAAGGTAAATACGCTCAACATATCGTATTCTCTTTAGGTTTATGTTATTCTTAAAGTGTGGTGACTTCATTTTTAATTGGATATTTGTAGTGCTCTCTCTCTCTCTCTCTGCACACATATATATATATATATATATATATATATAATATATATATATATATATATATATATATATAATATATATATACAATATATTTATTATATATATATGTATATATATATATATATATATTATAAAATATACGAATATACTATATATCGATATATATATAATATATATATATATATATATATATATATATATATATATATATATATATATATATATATATATATATATATATATATATATATATATACATGAATATGTGCAAAGGGTATAGAAGTGTAATGTTTAAAAATACCTAGAATATTACTACATCATGCGGTCAAACGACACAAAAAGTCTGGAATACTTCTGATGATAAATATTCTTTGAATCATCTTAACCAAATTAGCTTTCCCATCTTTTTCCTCTTGCAGCTTTCATTGAGGAGCAGGAAGGCAAGGATCACATATTTATTTGGTTTTAATATTTGATGTTGCCAAATATGAATATGTTGCTGATACTAATTACAAAAACATGTAAATTATAGAGCGGGTACATTTATTATTTTTCATGCATTTTTACATTGTAGAATGCTCAATTATTTAAATCATTCATAATAATTGTTGTGAGTACTGAATTTTCGTCACGTCATCTTTACCTGAATATTGATTCCAATTTTTTCGCTTTGGATTTAAGTTAGAAACTTCGAAAACTTCTCTGTGACATTTCTCCTCTTTTACCCGAATATCACTTAATGATGAATAACTAACTAACAGATTTTTTTATGATGGATAATTCGCTGAAGTCATATTTTGTCACCAGCGATAAAACGTTGTCAATAATGATAATAGTGGTAAGACTTGTATAAAACACTCATCTCTGTTCAAAGGATCTGATATGACCCAATGCCCTCGGACAGGTCGCCTTGCAGGAGCAGGGGGCAGCGACACCGACAGCGTGGGTTCCTCCAGGTCGGCCAAGAGCGGGGACGTCTCCCCCACCGCCTCCCCGATAGCCGCGGCCCGGAGACCTCACACACTGTCTTCAGGAGACGAGCTCGAGACCGATCCCGATACGGGTGAGTTGTTACCGAATCCAGGGAACATTTGCATTTGGTTCGACATCTCGTTTCCTTGTCTCTTTGGTAGCAAATAATCTTTGCGGGGATCCCCACGAACATTTTTCGTGGAATGTAACTTTTGTGGAGAGAGAGAATTTCTGGTGATGGGTTGTTTCAACGTGCGAGGCGTATAAGAAGCCGAATCTCACGCACCATAATCAGAGATTTTGTTCTTCTGCTAAGAAATTCTGTCCAGAGGTTGTGTCTCGTCTTAATCTGTGAGATGCGTTAGGATCCTCGCAATTAAGTGCTAGTGGTCATTAAACGTAGATGTGTGCAGCTGTTGGAGGTATATGCACTATTAGTCCTCTTGCAATTTTTCTTTTATTTATTTTGGCTTGACTGCTGTTTGTAATAGATTTTTAATTCTACGTTAACCCATGGTTATTAATTCCTATATAGTAGCAGAGTGTTAAATTTGTATTTTATAAATTTGGTACTATTGACGTTAATATTTTACTATGATTTTCATCATTTAGAGAATATATTACTAAATAGTGTTATTAAACATGATACTAATTTCACTACTGTTCCTGCTGTATTGCTATAAGTTCTGTTTACAAAGAGGAGACCATCGTATTATAGCTTAAATTACTAGCTCTGTTATCACTTGTAACATTAGTGAAGTAAAACTACTACATTATTTCAGTTTCACTAAACAATTCTTTGAATTGCTGTTGCTTATAATGGTGACTTACTTTACTTTTATAATGTTGTTTATGTTAATAAATCAACCATTTCATTTATTCCAAAGACTAGTTTTAGTTCTGTATGTACTTACACTGTACTGCAGTTTGTTTGCCAAGTTTACAAACATTGTATCTAATATGCACACACCCTTCATGTGCATAAAGCTGAAAATGCATTCGCATGCATGTGTGTACACGTGAGATTATTGGTATGTTCATCGAGTCCTTATGTACCCGTATATATGTAGGCATAGAAGTGTATAGACTTGTATAAGACATTTCATCTGATTATCTTTAGAAACCATAATTTTTCATTATCAGTCATTTATCACTTTCTAGCTTGTTGAAGCTGCAATGACAAATACGAAGTTAGCGGTTGAAACTTATATTTCCATGCTGACACCGAGATGATTTCATCTTTATCCACAATTTTCCCTTAGTTCTTCGTTTGAATTGACTCTATCTTTCGCCGAAACCATTCATATTTACTTTCTTTGTGCTAGGTTAACCTTGCGTATGTTATGTAAGCAAAGCTGCTTTGAACTTTCTGAATTTGATCGTTATTTTTAATGAGGATCTTTGGAAAATATACCTTTTTGTCAAAGAATAATGAACTATTCAGAGCATCAAATATAAATCTTTATTACTGATATTACAATAACAAGAGTTAATTTTTTTTAAGTTCTCTGAAAATAAATCCAGTTATTTATCTAACTAGACAAATCTGGCATGTTTACTGTGGCTCCTTTTTAGAAGTAACATTGTAACTGTTTCAAAGTATTCTCAGATTTACTTTCTGCAGCGTCAATCAGTTGAATGCTGAGTGGCTGCTTTTATTCTTGATCACAGTAAAAAATAACAAAAACTAAATTTCATAACTGGAAAAACTAAAATAAATACCTTAACAATTATTGCTTCTGGTGTAGTGTAGGAGTTAATTTTTCCTCATAGTTTTATCATAATTTCATATTTATGTTTGGTCCTGATAATGTCTTTCATATTTTTCCTTTCTTGTTATTTTTTTCAGAAATTTATCATATTTTGTGTAATGTTTCCATTTTACCGGAACTGTCCTGTATCCTCACCCACAGCAGACACCCACTACGGCTGGGGCGCCGCCCGCCGACAGGTCATGAGTAAGGCGGCTGTTACACATGCCTTCAGGAAACTGAAGACTCCCTCTCGATGCCGCGAGTGCGATTCCTACGTCTACTTCCACGGATACGAATGTGCTGAGGTAAAGGAGATTTCGCAAATTTAACTACAGCTGGAATCATACATATTCTAATTTTGTAAATAAAACATTCGGATCAGAAAACTAAGTTATTTCTGCCTACCATTTTGGTTGGCTGCCCATTATTATATTTTTGTTTTCAAACTGAAGGTTTTCCTTCGATTGCAACCAAGTTCTTCCTTCAAAATTAAACCAGGATGGTTGCAACCTTGTTCTTCTTTCAAAGTTTAACCATGACGGTTGGGACGTTGCGACAAAGTTATTCCTTAAAAATTAAACCATGACGGTTGCAACCAAGTTCTTCTTTCAAAATTTAACCATGACGGTTGCGACAAAGTTCTTCCTTAAAAATTAAACCATGACGGTTGTAACCAAGTTCTTCCTTCAAAGTTAAACCATGACGTCCTGAAAATAATCTCTTCAAGTTTATTCATTCTCTAAAGAACAATTTAGTTTCATGTTGAAATTTTATATCGTTATTTAAGTAAATTATAAAGATAAAAGCAATAATCTGATATTTCTTCCATACAGTTTCAAGTTTCCACACCTAAAATATTTTTTGAAAAGTTAAGTGATTGCCTGCTCCTAACATTTCAGAATCTCTCAACAACAATTTCACTCAATTTTCCTTTTCATTTCCACATTCAGTGCGGTCTTGGCTGCCACAAGAAATGCCTGGAGACCCTCGCCATCCAGTGTGGCCACAAGAGGCTGCCCCGAAAGATGACGACCTTTGGGGTGGACTTGGCACAGCATCTCACCGAGACCAGTACCCCGGTGCCTCATCTTGTCCTGAAGTGCGTGGCCGAGATAGATAATCGAGGGACTAAGATAAAGGTGAGGGTTCAGTTCTTCGTATTTTTGGAGTAAGGATACTCTTGCTCTTCGTTCAGTAGACTTCTTGGAGTAAGGATGCTCTTGCTTTTCGTTCAGTAGACTTCTTGGAGTAAGGATACTCTTGCTTTTCGTTCAATAGACTTCTTGGAGTAAGGATACTCTTGCTTTTCGTTCAATAGTCTTCTTGGAGTAAGGATGCTCTTGCTTTTCGTTCAATAGACTTCTTGGAGTAAGGATGCTCTTGCTTTTCGTTCAATAGACTTATTAGATTAAGGATGATATTGCTTTTCGTTCAATAGACTTTTTGGAGTAAGGATGCTCTTGCTTTTCGTTCAATAGACTTAATAGAGTAAGGATGCTCTTGCTTTTCGTTCAATAGACTTAATAGAGTAAGGATGCTCTTGCTTTTCGTTCAATAGACTTAATAGAGTAAGGATGCTCTTGCTGTTCGTTCAATAGACTTTGTGGAGTAAGGATACTCTTGCTCTTCGTTCAGTAGACTTTTTGGAGTAAGGATACTCTTGCTCTTCGTTCAGTAGACTTCTTGGAGTAAGGATGCTCTTTCTTTTCGTTCAATAGACTTCTTGGAGTAAGGATGCTCTTGCTTTTCGTTCAATAGACTTCTTGGAGTAAGGATGCTCTTGCTTTTCGTTCAATAGACTTCTTGGAGTAAGGATGCTCTTGCTTTTCGTTCAATAGACTTATTAGAGTAAGGATGCTCTTGCTTTTCGTTCAATAGACTTTTTGGAGTAAGGATGCACTTGCTTTTCGTTCAATAGACTTTTTGGAGTAAGGATAATCTTGATTTTCGTTCAATAGACTTATTAGAGTAAGGATGCTCTTGCTTTTCGTTCAATAGACTTTTTGGAGTAAGGATGCTCTTGCTTTTCGTTCAATAGACTTATTATTAAAGCGTTAATGGGGAGAAGTGAGTTTGATCTTTTTAAAAGTGAAATGATGGAGTGTGCTGCAGTATCCTCAGCAGACTCACTTGATTAATAGGAGTTTGTTTACGAGATGGAAGGATGGCCTGCAGGAAGAACATTATGATTGCTTGAAGTCTTTTTTTTCTCCTTTTTGAAAACTGCCACAAGACTAAGTGTTGTGAATTAAATGTTGTTTATGATAAGGATCAGATATAATAACATGAGCTAATTGTTATTTAGTTCGGATGTGGAACGATACAAATTATAACATGTAATCATGAAACCGCAAAAAGGCGTGGATTTCAAAGTAGAGCGTCTTTAAATAACCGATTGTTTTATGGGGGCTAAATAAGTTTACGTAAAATTTCCGGTGATTAAAACGAAACTTCTCGTGATGTAAAGACAAACAATGAAGACATTTCTGTAGATGCTCATTTGTTACTTTATTTACATATAAAATAAGAGTTAGAGAGAAAAGATAATGTTATGGAAAATGTGCAGATTTCAGCATTCCATTAGAAATTTTGAGAAAGGGAAACTGACATCTCCATCTAGCTTCTCTTCTGAGATTGGGCCCACAAACCCGTTCTCTCTCTCTCTCTCTCTCTCTCTCTCTCTCTCTCTCTCTCTCTCTCTCTCTCTCTCTCTCTCCTTTCTACATACATTCATATTACTCCTGTAATATCATCTCGCAGCTTTAATGGAAAATAAAGATACACCAAACATTCCATTTTATGATTCTTCCGTGCTCATAACGTTATCCAAACACTCATCGAAAAGGTTGTGTCGTTTTTTGAGTTGCAAACATTTGCCCTTTCCCGTTCGGAGAGGAATTCTCTAATGGATGTGATTTTTGAACGTTCCGCGTGAATGGTATTGCGAAAGATGCTTTTGTCGTAGTATTTTCCTTTGCTGTAGGCGTCTGTATTAAGGGACTCAAATGCAGGAGGGAAATCCAGCGCCTGCAACGTCATTTTGTTTGGGATTTTTATTGTCAGTATTGTAATCCTTGTGTATTCATGGAATACCTGTTAATTACGATTTACTTCCCCCACCGGGGGTAGGGGATGACATCGTCGAGGGGTCCCTCCTATGTGGATTTAAATGCTGGTAATTGCAATTATTGAAAAAAATGACGTTGCATCTGATTTCAGGTTTGAATACAAGGCGTCAGATCGAATTAAAATCAAGCCTTCTAATAGGGTAGAAAAGTGGTCGGTGACACTGCATCTTGGCTTATCCAGTAGGATATCCATTCATTTAGATAAGTTGAATATAGTGTGAGCTTGTTCGTAACAGTTGAAATACAGTGAGTAGACAGTTCCATGGGTGATCATACAGAGTATGTTGAGATAGAGGCCCTCCATGACTGTAGTAGATCCCGGAATTTTATAGCGTTCATGCCTACTGGATACTTCTTAGATTCAACGTCTTCAGTCCAGCAGAACTTTGTTGCAAATGCAAGATATAGATGGGTGAAGTTTGGAAGAGAAGAATCCGATGATATGAATCTTGAAGTTGAGAGTTGCGAGGTCATGGAAGGTCGTGGAGGTTATTAACAACCCTGCCCCCCATCCTCAACTGTTTTTTTCTGCTAATTACGGTCTCCAGCCGATTTGGCCATGGTTAGGTGTGTGTGAGGAACATACTGGTTAGCAATAGTATATTGGACTAATTAACGCTCACAGCATGTGCTTGGTGTTTATTTCTCGTATAGCATCCATACTGACTGCTTACGACTGTTGAAAATGATTCTGTCGGTGACAGTAGACGATGTTAAGACGTCGAAGGTGATGACTCCCGTATCTATTCTTGATACTTTTGTCTGGGAATTTCTAAATTTTCTTACTGAAGTATGTTTTATATATATATATATATATATATATATATATATATATATATATATATATATATATATATATATATATGTACTCGAATGTGTCCGCATTACAGGTTGCTATGTTCGTTTGCGCCAAGAAATAGGCTACATTATCTAGGTTAATTTGACACTCTTAACAATATTCCCTTAGTGAATCTGCTAAAGTCGAGTCCCGGGAATCATTGGCGCATAAAGATATAATGAGCATTGCAGATTATTATCAGTATCGCATTTAACATCTAATTAAAGAGGACAGGGCCAAGAAGAATTCCCTGTGAAACACCTGCTGTAACTTGAGAAGGTTTGGATAGCGTTCCATGGTATTGGAATCGTTCCATTTGAGAGGAAATTACCTAGGCAGGCTCCTGAAGATCCACCTGTATGATTTTATTTGAACTTATTTTAGAGAATAAAGGTTCAGCTTTCTCAAAAGCTTTTGTGAAGTACAGATTCTGTACTCTTGTGATACTGTTGGAGACACCTCTCATTGTTCGGTCTTAGTGGTAAATAATTGCGTGCTTACCAGGCAATCACTTACCACTAGGAATATGTCTGGTCAGGCTGCAGTTAATTCTGAGAGTTTCAATTTCCTTTCTAAAATGAGGTTTGTATTTTGCACCGACGGCTCGAAGACTGTCGTCGGAAACTCAATCTTGGGATTCGTGTCTCGGGTCGAGTGTAAGAATGAGAAGTAGAAATTGAGAATTTACATTTGGTATAGTGCTTAGAGAGAGAGAGAGAGAGAGAGAGAGAGAGAGAGAGAGAGAGAGATCAAAGGCTGCACTAAACAGATAAAAATATATGACATCTTTTGAGAAGAAGCCTCATTCAGTTCCAAAAACGTGGAGAAGCAGAGCAGCAAAGGCTGGTAAATGCACTTGGACTGAAATCCAAATAACAGTCTTATATATATACATGTATCCTCTACATGATATGGAAAGAGGAATTAGAAAATAAAATGAAAGAAGGCTGAAATTGGTGGATTATAAAGCAAACTTTCAGAGAAGTTCGTGGCTTTTAAAGTCTTCGGAGTTGTTGTGGTATGAAAGTTGCAAAAGTTTGAAAAGGTGTTTATCGGGCAAGGCGGTTTTTCTCCCTTTGTACCTCGGGAGTTAATTGGCGTGTGAGAGGCATTGAGGAAAGCCAAAACTCTATTTGTGATTTTGGAAGGTTTCTCTCTCTCTCTCTCTCTCTCTCTCTCTCTCTCTCTCTCTCTCTCTCTCTCTCTCTCTCTCTAAGGTTTCGTTTTTCCTTGAGTCAAGTGGGATAAGTGGGAGACGTTAGACAATCTACAAATTTACGGGATTCTTTCTTTCAGTAATGGAAGGTTCGTGTCAAGAAAAGAATTTAATTAAAAGATAAAACTTTTCCACCGTTTCCTTATAGTATAGTAAACTAAAGGCCTTGGTGGAACACATTAAATATTTTCAGTTTTATTGCATTCTCATACACGTGCACTCGTGCAAACACTAATATATACACATATGCTGTAATATATATATATATATATATATATATATATATATATATATATATATATATTGTTATAGTGTATTAATGCATAGCGTCATTGCTTGAATTTTTTGTTTCAATTGCGCATCATCCACAGGAAGACTTCCACAGTTCAGCTGTGTGAGGAGCACAAGATCTCTGGAACTAAGAAGTTTGACAGCGTGGCTCATTTAATAAATCTGGTCACTCTTGGCAGAAAAAGAGGGTCAGGGATCAATTGTGATAGCGAAAGTTCTCTGTTGAATTACCACTTATGAATAATTGAAAAACAAGAGACTATTAGTCGATGAGCCAAGTCATAACTGCTCGTGTTAGATAACAGAAACCTACCACCACGAACCACTCTGTCTAAATGGTTTAAATCTGTGGCAGAAAGAGACATCTTCTCTAGAGAACTGTTTTCTAGTAAAGGAAGGACAAATGACATGAAATAGATTGCACTAATTTTGTCACTGTTATATAAATATGAGACCTTACGTATAATATCCACCTTCTGTGTGGCCTTTGCTGGCACTTTCATTAGATGTTCCTCATTCAGCAGAGTCCCATCCACTTGAAGGGGAGGATGGGGTGGATAATCAGTATGAGGTCTACTAATCAACAGAGCTTTCATTTTACTGGAGTTCAGCCTCATACCCCACTAAGTACACCATTTGCTAATCCTCTCCGTGTCATGTTTGAGACTAAGGACAGCTTCATTTCTCATAAGTGGAGATTACTACACCCACTAGTGTGTCATCATCGACATACTGAACAATCTTGTGTTTCAGGACAACAACCATATCACATGTACACAATAGAAATACCAGCAGACCAAGAACACTACTCTGTGGAACCTAAGACACAGTAGGTCTTGGTTCACTAAGGATCCCGATAACGCAACTAGCAGCAGCATGCCTGTCAGCGAACCTAGAAGAAACCCTAAAACTTACTCTCCCACTCCAAGATTCTGGAGTTTGAATATAAGTGCCTTATGATTTACTAAATATATTTTAATTAATATACACTTAGAACCCTTATCAAGGATCTCTTACAAATGGCATGCTAAAGCTAAAAGAGCATCACAGGTTCCCAACTGCTATGTGCATATTGACTACTAACTGAAATCCAAAGGGTTTCATATACTTGCATAAATTTGGAGAGCACAGGGAGAATAGAAATCGGCCTGTAGTTACAGCTGCCAGCAAATAGCCACTCTTCCGAACAGGCACTATATTACTAGGCTTGCACTCATCAGCAAAGGTACCAAGTCAACATAAAAATCTATAGAATCTACTAAACATATGAGACAACACACAAGAAATCTTTATAAAAATTAAAAGGAAGAAGCCATCAGGAGGGTTCCCATCCCAGCTATCAAGATTATCAAGAATTTGCTTAATATCCCCAGAGCAAAATGCAAATTTTGTAAGAACAGGTTAAGGATAAGTATCAGGAAGAGGGACATCCTCAGCTGACTGCTCAGCTTCAAAATCTCGATGAAGCAGTTCAGCCTTTTTCCTAGGCTCAGTAGCCAATCTACCATTATCTCTTAATAGTGGTGGGATGGAAGATAAGACTGAAAGAAATGCCAATTTGGTCCACTATGGTTGAGACTCAGTAAATTCCTTGAGTTTCATCTTTAAGGAATTATTGTAATTTCTCTCGGCAAAAATGTATGGTAATTCCTATTCACAGCACAGCGAGACTGCAAAAATGGCGTAGTTTTCATGAGAACATTTTCGTCTACATGTATCATCAAACCAAGGCTGGTCATTTTCCTGAATTTGTTGACCTTTTCAGGATAGCTTACTGAAATAGTCATCAAAACTTATCAATTTACTCATTTGGATCAGATATTGCATCTGAAATATTAAGTGCTTGACTTATCGGTATCTGGTACATCTATGAATATGAGGTCTAACCTATTACTAGAAATATGCATGGGTTCTTCGGGTAGCTAGGCAAAATCAGAGGATGCACAGAACTCGAGAGCAAACTGGCCACGTGACATTTGAATTAAGTCACCCACTGTGCTTTGCATTACAGTCTTCACAAGTAACTAATGAAGCTTTTGAATCCTGTGACTGAGCCATGCTAATCATCCCCAAGAGACATAATATATAGAGTCATCAATACTTGGTTGGAAGTAATTGTAAATACATAAACATCGTAGAACTTACTGAAAATCTTAGAAATAAAAAAAATCATGGCAGTTACACTTACGTTTTTTATGATAAACAGATCATCCAGACCTAGTGTCTACAGCCATACCTTGCGCATGTTGGGATGTTAAGCCAAACCCTGGGATGAAAAATTCTTCCTTTGATAAAAAAAATTGTAGTATTATAGTTATGGGGATAACTCTAGAGATCCAGAAAATTTAACCTTAATCCTCGAATATCAGAGCAAATTACTCTGCAATATCTCTTACGGCAATAAGTAGCAAGCCTTGGGTTTAGTTCAATGTGTCCTGAAAATATTGAAATAAACGAAAAATTTTAAGCACATATAATAAATATATTCATAGCAGAAACTAAGCATAAATTAACAAACAAATAGAATAAAAAATAAAAGTATTTACGGTATTTACAATATTTTTTTTATTAAAGGGATACAGGACATTAACCTTATGACATTAAAAAAGTGTTAAAAAATTTGCCAGAGGCAATTGGTTGACAAGGAGGAGCTAGTTACCCTGCAGGGCAAGAAAGAAACTGGCCAAGTTTGCCACATCAGCTGGATGAGGACAGTTACGATAGACTTAAAAATTATAAAAATCTGAGACAGGAAAGAATATGTTTAAGAAGAATTTGCTTGCATAATCCTGTCTTATACACTTTTCGAAAAAAAACAGGAAATTAAACGAAGAAGACGCAAAAAGCTTGATTGTACCCTCAAGCATTGGAACTTAAACCATAAAAGACCATAGTACAACGGCTGTGATACAAACCAAGGTTGGAGAGCAATGTTTACATTCTTAAGTAACCTTCTCGTAGAAGGATTTTCTACAAAGGCTCAAGGGTCCCTTTCACCATATGTTTTGATTTTGGAGTGTCCTTCTAGAAGAGCTTGCCTGCTAAGGGTTAAGGATCTTTTCTACTCTAACTCATGTAGAAAAAGATGTCACACCCTGCAGTCACATATGTATAGTATGTGTGTTTGTGTGTATTTATATATGTATATATATATATAGCAATACAAATATATATACCAGCTGACCAACCTAGCACTGCCTGGGAAAACTGTGTCAACTGATAAGCTCTCTCTCTCTCTCTCTCTCTCTCTCTCTCTCTCTGCTCTCGTCTTTCTCGTACCCCTCTCCTCTCTCTCTCTCTCTCTCCTGTTAGGATAATTGCTTCAGTTACATTGCCCAACATTTTTAACATTTAATATTTCACCCCTTCTCACCCATCAATACGTGGCTGAACTTGGACTTCAAGGGCATTGGGGGGAATGTTACTATTCATCTCAGCAACCTCGAAAATGTGGATTAAACAGTGATATCTGTCATTTTTGACACTATTTTTCACCCCTTCTCAGGCCCCCTTTCTATCGAGGCTGAACTTCGATTAAGGGGCATTGGGTGTGTCACCATTCATCGCAATGACCCGGAAAACTATGGATTAAGCACTATTACTTGTCGTTTTTATTATTTTTAAGAGGTCGTCCCCTTCCCAACCCCATCCCCTTTGGTCCCAGTGATGTCTTAATCCCCCCCCCCCCCACCCAGTATTCTTTTTTTTTAAATAGTAAGTCATATGTATACAAAATTAGTTTTTTCTGAAGCTCATTAGTACCAATTTTTTTATCTATCCTGCCATTTTCTTTTTATTACCTGACTCGTTGTATGAAATTAGAGTGAAGTTGTGCATAACTGAAATACAGCTATTTATTGAAGTATGATATTCTTTCCGCTTAATAGTTCTTGGTGGTGACAAAAATTTTTGTTGGTCAGATCCCAAGTGCTCATATTTCAAAAGGCATAATGTCGCAAAATCTTAAATTTATTTTGTGCCCGTTATATGTTATGTCTAGGAACTGTCACTGAAGTACCATTTTTTTTTTTATCTTTTAGTAAATATTCATTGTGAAGTGTGACTTAAAAATTCTTTTTTACATTATTTGCAGCACCAAATGCGGGAGGGTTTTAGATGTCCGTTGACAATCTCAGTATCTTAAACTGAAAGATTTAAAACTTTTAAGCTAAAAAAACTTACTCTTGATACTAACATGCCTGGGTTCTGTCTCTCGTAGGGCATTTACAGAGTGTCAGGAGTGAAGAGTCGAGTGGAAAAACTCTGCCAGGCCTTTGAGAACGGAGCCCACCTGGTCGACCTCACAGACCAGCATCCAAATGTGATCGCCAATGTCCTGAAACTCTATCTTCGTCAGCTTCCAGAACCCCTTCTCACCTTCAGATTGTATCCAGAGTTTATCAGGTAAGCCTTTTCGTCTTCTGTGTTTTCAGAATATTTCAGGTAGAACACCATGTCTACTAAACAGGGAGTTTAGTAGACATGGTTTCTATCTTTTGTGCATTCACTTTACTCATTAAATACTTTATCCTCTGTGTGGTCAGTGTATTAGGTAAACAACCTATCTTTTCCATATGCAGTTTATTTGGTTAAGCCTTCATCTCTTGTGTTGACAGTTCATCAAGTAATAACCTCACATTTCGTGTTAACTGAGTTTGCCAGGTAAGCTCCTTATTTCTGTAGAATTTGTCATCCAGTGCCTACCTGTTAGGTTTAGAGTTTATTAGTTAATACATATTTTATTTTGTGTTGACAGAATATATTTCGTGATAAAGAGTTTTTGATGTAATAGACTTACCATGTTTATTGACAATTTATAAGATAAAGATCTCCCTTTTCTATTGAAGGAATGTAAGGAGTGAACTTAGTATTACCATACCAGATGTTTCTTAATATTTCTTTTCTCACTATCTTGCAATGTTATTTGGCAAATAATTAATGGTTTTTGGTGAAACCAAAAATCATTGTCAAAATGATTTTTAATGTATGCATGGCATCCGGTTATAAATTTCCACATATCAACTTTGTAGAAGTAATGAAGGTGAAAGGTGTGTTAGACATTACAGTAAACTGTAACATGTTTCTTAAAGTGGTAATTGAATGTATATGCCTCTTTACACGATTCCTTCAGTCTTCTCGAAGATTTTCCCATGAAAGAAGATTAAGAGTAATGTGTGCTCTTTTTTTTTAGCATATCTCATTATTTAGATTTATATGAATGAATACAAATAGAGTTATGCTTGATAACGACGCAAAACGGTTGAAATTTGTTTATAGTTAATGTATTCCGAAGATCACATTTTCATTTCATATTAGAATAATAGTTATAGTATAATTTATATAATCTCTTCGTGCATTTTATACAAAAATTTAGATATGAGATGGAGGTAACAGATAAGAAATACGTTTTATTCAGTCTTTTTGTGTTATTGCAATTTTGGACTCTTAGAAATGATACAGAAAGAATGGGAGAAAGATTAGATGTCGAGAGATGAAAGCGAATTTTAAGAAAACTTTGACCTCAGAAAAAATTCCTCCACCTCAAAACTTTAATTAACTTCAAAGTCGTTTTAACGAGATGACGAGATTGGCTGTAATGAAGTCTAAAAGGTCCTGATATCAGCGGATTTAGGCCTAATCCACCAGGAAATAGAAAGATGAGAGAGGCAGGGAGGGATTCGTAACGGATGCTGGTTTTAGATGAAATGACTGAACATCGTAAGCACTGACTAAGACTAGACTCATGAGGTATAGTTGATCAAGGGAGGGGGGGGCACGCGAACGGCGCCAGAGAGTCGAAGTCTGGTGACTTGGTTAATTAAATTTTTCTCCGTATGTGTGGGGTACATATAGGCTACTTTTAAAAAGTTTAATGAACGCAAATCACCGAATTTCATTCTTAATATTTTGCGCCCATAGGAGAATTAATCTCAGTATTACGAAGGACTAGCAAAATATATTAACTGAATATAATTTCTGACATGATATAATTACTGAAGCGAATACGAGAGAAAATGCATTCGTCAATGCGAATTAGAAAGTGCCCGTGAAGATAGTTATTTTAATGGGTCACATATGCGTGCTTATTCACTAATACAGCACTATTTTTCTGCGAAGGCATCTTTGATTTTTAAAGCGATAATTAAATTTCATTGAATATGTTCTCAATTATAGATTTGCCTACCCAAGCATATACACTCATTGCTGACGACTGTGCAAAGAGAGAGAGAGAAAATGATTATGATGATGATTAGCCGTTAAAAAGGGTCAGTGAATTCTAAACAAACTGACCATGTTCATTGTATAAGTATATCATGTCCTATGTTTAGTCTAGAGAAATTAACAGCTCTGGTATAAGGTCTAATAAATCTACAGCGTTTCTGGGAACGGCAGGGAAGTTGCATTTATGCATTTATATATATATATATATATATCATATATATGTATATATAATATATATATATATTAT